>NC_143487.1:24722551-25030218 GCF_027475165.1 Benincasa hispida
CGCGCATATCTTATGATGGTTTCCTCGTCTGCATCATTTGTGAGCTCACAAAATTGTGTTCCTAACCATATTAAACTTAACCTCGATCCTTTAATCTCGTTGGCAGGTGGGGTCGCACCGAGGTACAGTTGACAAACTTCTAACTAGTCATCGTACATCACTCCGGTGACCGGCTCACCGTCAACAGGTAACCCCAACAACACTTCTATGTCTTGTAGAGTGATAGTGCACTCTCCAAAAGACATATGGAATGTATGTGTCTCGGGCCTTCATCTCTCGACCAAGGTTGTGATCAGATGCCAGTCCAACTGAATAAATCCTACCTCTCGACGTCTGCAAGATATTTCTCCAGTAGTACGATCTCGCCATACAACATATGATCGATGAATGAACCGGTCGTACAAAACATCGGGATCAACAGGTCCTGGGTTTATCTTGACGCTCCAATGCATCCCTTATTTCTGCTCTTCTTTTCTCGAAATAGTTCACGCCTTTGAAGAATGTTATCTGAGCAAGAGCATTTATAGGAAACATTCGAGCTCCTTTGAGGACTCCATTTATGCACTCTGATAGTTGTCGTCATCCACCCATATCTGAATCCTCCATCATGTGCAAGTCCATTGCTCTAAACTAATATTGTAAAAAAAAAACTTAGACAGCTCCGATTTATTCCTTTGATATCTTCAATTGCTTTGTTGAACTTTTGAATTTGAGACTGACACCCGACACGATAAACATAAACTGACACCCGAAAAGTTCACGTTATCACAACGAGATGGATTGGACAGAACCAGCTACTCGACAACGATGTGGATTTTGTAACCAGTTAGGACATAATCGAAGGAAGTGTCGTTCGTTACTAAGATGGGCTCTAGATAGTTAGGGATTGAATAGTAAATAATTTTTTTTATTATATATTCAATTTTTTTATTATAATTTATCGTATATTCAATTTTTTTTTATAATAATCTACTGTATATTCAATTTTTTTTTTGTAATCAATAAAGTTTTACATTATAATAATCTAATATATTCAATTTATAGTATAATAATCTAATATATACAATTTATTGTCTAATGATTATTCAATTATAGTATAATAATATAATATATTCAATTTGTTGTCTAATGATCATTCAATTATAGTATAATAATCTAATATATTCAATTTATTGTCTAATGATTATTCAATTATAGTATAATAATCTAATATATTCAATTATAGTCTAATGTTTATTCAATTATAGTATGATTATTAGCTATTTTTTCTCTTTTTTTATATATATATTTCTATGAAAAGTTCAAATAAAGTGAAAACTCTCGCTCTCTCCTAAGATCTTGCTCTCTCACTCTCGCTCTCTCCTAAGATCTCGCTCTCTCGCTCTCGCTCTCTCGCTCTCAATATCTCGCTCTCTCTGTTATTTTCGTTATTTTTCCATTAATGATTACTAGCTTTCATTTCTTCTGGAACAATCACAAACACTTTTTTTATTATAGATCTACTTTTTTGTTCGTAGACAAACCTAATTCGGAATTGTCTTTCATTTCAAGGCATAACTTGTATCCATGCGCTTCATATTTGCCTGAAGTTCGCTCCCAGAATATAGCCATCCCCACCCTCTCACATCAATCTCACAAGCCTCCGTCTAATTTGAAATGATAACAAAATACATAGGTTGTTAGAAGCAGCTCGAGTACACAGATACATATAGTATACCATCTCATTACTTTATTTTCTCTATGAAGGAAAAAGAAAAGTAATAAACCTGCAATCTCGAAGGTGGATGTGTGTCGAAACTTCAACCTTCGACAACTTAAACGAGATTCGCGAGATTTCCCTTGTCGAGGGTTGAAGTTTTGGCTTATGTATTGTTTTCCAAGTTTTTCTTTGTTCGTCGAGTTCTCAACATTCGACCTCCACATTAGTCGAGCTCTCAACGTTCGACCTCTAGCCTCGAATTCTCAAAACAACAATATTTCTCTAATAAGTTTTGAAAACAACAATATTAATATTAAAGGTCCGAATTCAAATGGTATGTTAAACAAATACTTATTAAATTGAATAAATTTAAAAAGGTAAAACAAGATCCAAATTGCTAACCAAACAACTCATGGAATAGAATAAAATGAACCGTGGTTTGGGTTGGGTTTAGGTACTTCTTCTCCACGAGAGAGGCTTCCACCAAACTCGGAGGCAATTTGATGAGCTCTTATACAAACACAAAGTTTATCCAATGGTCATTGCAATACCAAAAAAGGACATCACAAAACAAACTGCCAAATCTCTTTTTCTTCTCACACTTTCTCTCTCAAATCCAGCAAGACGAATCTCTTCCTTTTGCAGGGCAGGGACTCCCCAACTTCATTATAGAATACCAAAAAGAAATTGTAATAATTCGATTCCAATTACGATTAGGTAATATATTATGTCATCGAGTTCCACCCACTCAAAAACTTTGTCCTGAAATGGCCGCGGCAATTTCTACCCCTTTCTCTATCTATTCTCACTTTACAAGATGTTGAGACCCCATGTGGTTATGTCCTGTTTTTCTTTATCTCCGTGACCATCTTTCAGACCAAACCAAATTTCTACTTCTTTTGGATACCTCCCAATTCCTTCTTCTTCTTTTTGCTTTACGCCTTCCTCTCTTGAGATTGCTTTAGTTTTCGGTTCTAGAAAGCTATAAAATCCGATTCCCTTTTTAGTTAAATCAGCTTTAACCTTCGTTTTCTCAAATAGTCTATATTTCGTATACTTGCCAAAATCAAAACCCAACAAAGGAATTTCAAAATATGATCTCTCTGATGCTCATACTTGCAACAATCCTTCTGATTTCAACGACTCTGTTCCCAATTTCTGTTGCTGTCTTAGTACGAGGCCAATTCTCGGTTCCGGCCTTCCCAGTAGAAACGGAAACTCAAACTTGCCGGTTGGATTTATCCGACGAGCTATTCGGGGGAGTGAGCCAAGCCTGCAATGGGAACCTAGACCGGAGTCGGTGCTGTCCGGTGCTAGCCGCATGGCTCTTCGCGGCTCACGCAAGGTCCGCATTGGAAGTGTCGGCTCCAACGCCATCAGCGGAAATAGATCTGCCATTGATGCCAGACGATTCCCAGAAATGCGTGGAATCACTTCAGAGTTCATTGGCGAGACGCAACATAAAAATTCCCCAGCCGAATTCCAGCTGCGACGCCGTATTGTGCTTCTGTGGAATTCGACTCCATCAGATAAGTTCCTTGTCTTGTCCGGCCGCATTCAATCTCTCCGGCTTCCAGAATGCCACTCCAACGGCGGCGGTGCGTGATCTGGAAAAGAATTGCCAAAACGCTTCTTACTCTGGTTGCACCAAATGCCTTGGAGCACTCCAAAAGGTACAACGAAACTGATCCATTTTTTCCTCTCGTCATTAAAATGGATAACTAAAAATTGGGTTGTTGATTTTTTAGGTGAAGGGAGTTCGAGACAGCAGCACGACGGAAAGAGCAAGGAAAATGTTCAATAGAGATTGCCAACTGATGGGACTGACATGGTTGCTTGCTCGTAACAAAACGGCGTATATTCCGACGGTTTCGGCGGTTTTGAGGGCAATTATGTACAGTGCCCACCCGCCTCACAATTCCAAGTGCAGTCCAGATCAAGAAAACATGCCACTCGCTGTTGATTATCTTCAATTTGATGACGCACATTCACAGTCACAATCCTCCATTTTTATGTTGCCATTTTTGCGCTTATTGCTAACGCCTTTAGTTTGCCTGTTAGTAATAGTATGGCCGTAATATGGGCAAAAGTTTCTTGGACTGTTTTGGAGCGGAAGCCCACGTCGTATCAGATGAAGCCGTTGATTTTGTCTTTGTCTTTTACCCTACGGTAAAATTGGGTTAGCTTTACTTTTACTTGGAGGAGTAAATATTTGTGTTTTGAAGTAAATTAAATTCAATCATTTGGTATATGAATTATATATGATGTTCATTTCATTGTGACTGTCAAAAATATGTTTGTTGGAGTTGGACTTGAACACAATGTTCCAAATGTCTACAGAGATTGGGTCCACCTGACATAATTGTTTTTGAAAAGTCATGAACTCACGAGTCACACAAGCTAAATTAAAAAAATTAGGGAGAAAAGTATTTTATAATTCTAAACATTGGCATTGTATCATTTAAAATTACAAACTAAAAGTTGATCGATTAAAATCTTGGATTTTTATGGATGAATCAATTAAAACTCTGCATTAGAACTTCATGGATGCAATTTTTTTCTAATCATCTTGATCTATTTTTGTTTCTTGTTTAGAAAAAAAAAATATATGTTATAGTTTTTCTTACAAATGTTAGTGGGTTAATCTTAAAGGGAATCAAATGAAATAACTATAAACCACTAATGAAGTGTCTAAATTGATTCATTTATAAAAATTTGGAGTTTAAATTGATAAAATTGAGACATTAATAAAGACACATCTTAAAGTCCGAATATAAATGGATTTTTTAGTCTAAAAATTATTAGCCAACCAAAAATGACATTTCTTTTATCGAATAATTTATTAAGAGTTTTTTTTACGAGATTTTCAGAGAAATTTAATTCGTTGAGTGAACTTTGTATTTGTATTGATTTTAGTATAATATAATGAGTACACTCTCTAATACATAATCCTTTGATACTTTCTCTTGAAAAGTAAATTTTAATCCTTAGGCATGTTGATCTTCTTCGATGATCAGCATTTGGGCATCCTTAGGCATGTTAATCTTCTTTGATGATCGGCATTTGGGCTTGATGATCTTCTTGAAAGATCAACCTTGAGATTTGTTGATCTTATTGATTGGTTTAGATCAACATCTAGCTTATTGATCATTTAGATCGACCTCTAGCTTATTGATAAGTTTGGATCAGCTTGTGGCTTGTTGATCAAT
The DNA here is from genome assembly GCF_027475165.1 of Benincasa hispida. Classification (NCBI taxonomy): domain Eukaryota; kingdom Viridiplantae; phylum Streptophyta; class Magnoliopsida; order Cucurbitales; family Cucurbitaceae; genus Benincasa; species Benincasa hispida. The sequence goes on from NC_143487.1 coordinate 24,727,460, forward strand.
TTGGATGGGCCTCTAGTTTATTAATCAACCTAGATCGACCTCTAATTTGTTGATCGACTAGGATCAGTTATGGCTAGTTGATCAACTTGGATTGACTTCTGGTTTGTTGATTTGCTTGAATCGACCTTTGGAGTTTCTGACTTCAAAAGTTTCAGAGAGTCTTCTAATCTTTTGGAAGTCTTATGAGCTTTAATCCTTAGATTTTATGAGTGTAATAGTTGATCCTTGGAGCTTAAATCTTAAGAGTTTTGAAGTCTGTCTTCTGATCTTCAAAGCTTTTAGAGAGTTTTGTTCTTCAAATCTTTAGAGCTTCAACCTTTGGATCTTTAGAGCTTTGGAGTTTCGAAGTTTCAAAGCTTTAGAGCTTCATACCTTGGTTCTTCCGACCTTTATCATTAGAGCTTTGGAGATTCAAAGTTTGAGAGCTTTAGTCTTTGGACTTCAAAGCTTGAGAATTTCAGTCTTCAGAACTTCAGAGTAGAACTTCGGTTTTCAAACTTCAGAGCTTAAAAGCTTCAGTCTTTAAAGCTTTAGTGTTTCGATCTTCAATTCTTCCAATCTCTGATAGCACCAAAAATGTGTGAAACGCACACAAAATATGCATTATTTGCCTTAGATTTAGGATTGTTTTTAATATATTTTTATTAGATTTGATGTGTTTGCTAGTGATTTTCAATATTTATGATCGAAAAGTTAATTATACTTAAAATAAGCCAAAAAGGACCAAATTAGGCTTAAAGGAGTCAAAATTGAGTAATGGACCAAAAGGAGTGGAGAAAAGAGAGGAAAAATGCAACGTTTCAAAGAACATGGGAGCATTGCAACACTACGACGGAAGGCGAGATTCGATGAAAAAAGGAAGTAGCAGCACTTTGGGGATGCATTGCAACGCTAAGCCTGAGCGTTGCAATACTTTGATAGAATTAGACCAGCATTGCAATGTTGTTGTCGAAGCATTGCAACGGTGGCTTTCCTTATTTGACAAACTTGATAATTTAGGCAAGGATTTGGTGCCAAATTTGAACTCGAGGATTAATTAGACGACTGTGAACATAGAGAGGGAGAATTCTGACCTAGAGAGAAGAAAATCAAACCTAATTTTGAGATAAAACAAAAAGAGAGGTATTGCCAAAGAGTAAAAATTGAAGACCGATTTTGAGACCGTTGAACTTCCTGATGTGCTAATGGAGAGAAGGATTGCAATTTCTACCAAAGGAGGAGCATTCTGAATAGGGTTTTCTCTTATTCATTCGTTCTCTCTACTCGAATGCCCTCAATTTCGTATAAGAATATGTTCTTGTGAACTATAAGTGGCTTAGGGTGTTGTTGGATTTACATATGGATTTGAGTTAATATTTAAGGATTTTATAAAATTGCATAGCTATTTACCTTTTAATGTTACTGTTTTAATTGACTTTGATTGGTCATCAATCAATGTTACATTGAATATTCAATTCAGTAGATTGTATGTTTAATAAGACTTATAACATTAAATTACTATTAACCTACCACGTATGTGTTGGGATTGATGTCATAATTCTCCTAGAGTCTTGTTATTTGTAATGTTACACACTGTTTGATGAAAAAAATAATTGTTATTTCATTCTAACATTTACTCATATCCAATAAACAAAGCTCCTTGGTTATTTTATGTAAACTTAAGCATGCATATGTGATATACAAGTGGATCATGCCTTAAGTGATAACCTAAATAGGTCTGTAGTATAAGGATTAAGATGGGATATATGATCCTAGTGACACTACGGATACGACCTGCTTTGTAGATGTTTGCAAGTGTTGTAAACTACTACAGATGGTAGATCCTGATCATTCATGTAGAGACGTGCGTGCGGGGGTGTTGATAACTTGTAGAAATATAAGTTATTTATGCTGTTTTATTTAGATTATGTGGCAAAAAGAAGGAAAAATTGCATCGACGGTATAGAAATTGGCTTAGAAATACGAAAATTGTAAAGTGTCATGAACACACCCACTAACCCCATTGCGATGGCGAAATGGAATGTCCAAGCCTTTGTTTTGCAGGAAATAGGTCACTGCATGCGTTAATTGCTCAAGGACAAAATGACAACACATCCACACAGCATGCGACAATCAATCAAGAAAGGAAAAGATCAACGCAATTGCAGCACATGCGACGATCGATCATGGATTCAAGTGATCAACGCATTTCCATCGCATGTGGCAATCAACAAGAGATCAAAACAACTACACCACATGCGGAAATTGATCGAAGATGTGAAGAGCAACGCATTCGTAGGAGATTCTGACGAGTGTACAACTTTTTTGTTGTACGATCCTGACAAATTGATCGTGGAGCAAAGTGGATATTTCCATTACGCCATAGTAGAAATTATTAGAATTACGAAGTGGGACCACTAATACAGAGAGCCAAGGTCTATAAATAGCTTCCTCGAATTCAATGTTAAGGAGGCTGGTCTGAAGAGACAATACAAAGAAAATTCGGGAGAACGACGAGACAACGCTGAAAGGTGAGTCTCTGAGCAAGAAATTCTTTCCATTCACGAAGAAAAAGCTCTATGCAAGAGGTCACTTCTACCTGGAAAGCAAGCCTGAGAGGGAAGCTTTCCACTCCATTTCATCCACACGTCGGCAAGCACAACATCTCCGATCGGGATCTGTGTCAAGACATTGACACTCGTTCCGTATTTATTTGTATTCTTTCATTCATCCACTGTGTTCATCTTTCTTTAATCTTTCATTCACAATCATGTATCAAACGCTGATCTCTAGATTTAAATATCATTATCGTAATCATTATCATCTCTCTGTTTTTTTCCACACACTTATCATCCATTTTCTCCATCATGTGTCATTAATCCCTTGGGTAAAGGGGAAGGATTAAGCAAGTGAGTTAATCCTTGTTAAGGTAATCAGCTAAGTTTAGCTAAAGCATGCTCGACGACATCTTCACTTGTGAGAGCAGAAGTGACGATGTTATTTCGCCTATCGGGAGAAGGTTGAAAGAATGTGTTAACTAAAGCGAGAAGTATTTCTAGAGATGGAAATAACCTTGCGTTCATTACGTTCATCTCTGTTTCACCATAGACATATGGGAACGTGACCGATCATTGAAAGGTGTAAGCCAAGGGAAAACGGAACCTTAGTTATGTCCTTAATGAGATTGACAAACTTGCGATGTCCTTTCCCTCAACCCATTCTCTTTCTGATTCATTCACAAGACTCCACCGCATTCATTAGATTCTTTTGCACAATTTCACAGTCAGACCTCACCCTGTATCATTAGTAGTTTAGTCATTTACTTCGCAATTTACTTTCTTGCACTTTATTTACCAGCACATTTTATTTTCATCGCAATTTACTTTTCTGCACAAACCCTTTCATTATTCTTTATTTTAAACCGGTCGCTTATAACACAGTAGTATCGCAATAACAACAACAATCCCCGTGTTCGACCTCAGGTCAATATGAGAAACTTGCATTGGAATTATACTTGGTTCCAGCGTAAGAAAACTTGTGACACGCACTACATGAACGCATACTACGAAGCATTTAAGCATCATCGCATACCCCTAGAATGTAGTAATGCGCAACAATATCTTTATCGCAAAGCACTTGAGCGCATAGAGCATCGTCGTATTCAGTCATCGTTGTGTATATGCGTAAAGAATAAAAAATTTTATTGTTATAAATTTTTGGTGCCGTTGCCGAGGATTGGTTACAGTTAGTGTTGAATATTTTTGTGGTATTTTGCAAGACAGATCTCTGCTGTACTGTCTGTTTATCACAGAGAGCAGGCTGACGGTTTATGAGTATTGGAACTAATCCAGAATTCGAAGCTGAGCCAGAGGTCGAGCGTACATTTCGCATGCGAGCACGCTAGAACTGAATTAGGCGAAGAAGGAACGTGGCTATTTCCTGCATGCTCACTTGACCAGCTTCATAGAAATGTGCAACACATTCTCCATACCTGGTGTGACTCCTGAAGGAATTAGGTTGTATCTCTTCTCGTATACACTACAGGATAAGGCTAAGAGGTGGGATCATTCACTAGAGCCAAATGAAATCAACTCATGGAACCCGTTGGTTGAGAGGTTTATAAAGAAATTTTTCCCGCCCGTCGTCAACGCAAGAAGACGAGGGACGTGTTAAATTTTGAACAGATGGAAAATGAAACTCTAAGCACCGCCTGGGTGCGATTCAGACGATTAGTGAAGAACTTTCTGCACATCAGGATTCCCGATTACATTCTGATGGAAACTTTTTATAATGGCTTGGATCGATCAACGCAAGCAGTTGTTGACGCCTCCACTGCAGGAGGGTTCATGGACAAGTATACGGAAGCAAAGATCATCTTAGATCACATTTTTCGAAATATAGATGATTGGATGGATAATGGATATGGGGGAAGAGGCTCGGAATGAAGAAGAGCAGAAAGTGCCATTGTACCAGCTGATACAATGGCCACCCTGGCTGCCCAGATGGCCACAAGAATCTCGCTCTTCCAAACTATGGCTATTAATCAAGGGCATCTCTCTCAAAGTGCAGCGAAAGCCAATGCGCTGACGCAAGTGGCAACAATAAGTTGCATCCAATGCGGAGAGGGGCACTCAGTGGAAGTCTGCTCGTTAAATCCACAATTTGTATACTCTATTCACAATGACCCGTTTAGCAACACCTATAACCTTGGTTGGCGAAATCACCCAAACTTCAGTTGGGGAGGGAATCACAACCAGGGGGGCCAAAGGAATCATCAGAACAGTCATCCTGGGAATCGAGGTAATCCTCCAATTTTCCGTCATCAGAATCAAAGCCAAGGTAATTTTCAGAGTAGACAGCCACACGACCAACCGTCCTCTTCTAACACCTCTTCTAGTACCTCGTCTTTGGAAACACTACTGAAACAATATAATGAGAAGAACGAGCCAATCATGCAGTCACAAGCTTCCTCTATTATAAATTTGGAGGTGCAGGTTGGACAGCTTGCGAACGAGATTAAGAATAGAGCGTTTGGTACGCTACCCAGTAGCTCGGAAGCACCGGGACTAAGCGGCAAAGAACAATGTCAAGCAGTGACATTGAGAAGTGGTAAGAAGATGGTCCCCGTGCCACTAATATCGGATCTAGTAAAACGGCTAGAAGACTCAATCACCAATAATGACCACTCAATCGCAAACAACAGATCTACCAGTTCAGAAGCAACTACCTCTACAAAGAATGAATCTTAACAAGACTCAGAATCAAAGTCATCACAACCTCCAGCCCCAAAAACACAACAAGTAAGAAACCTCAATGAACAGTCAAATGATCAGGAAGTACGGCGGGATCCTCCAACTTTCCCGTCTAGGATGAAAAAGAAAGATGATAGTAAATAATTCAAGAGGTTCCTGGATGTTCTTTGACAGCTATATAACAATATTCCCTTAGTAGAAGCACTGGAACAAATGGCAAGCTATGTGAAATTCCTCAAGGACATACTCGCCAACAAGAGAAAGATCGAGGAAAATGAAACTATCGCACTAATGTATGAATGTAGTGCGCTCTTCTAGAATAACATCCCCAAGAAAATGAAAGATCCAAGGAGTTTCACATTGCCATGCTCAATAGGGGGTAAAGAAGTCGAAAATGCACTGTGTGACTTAGGGGCAAGTATAAACCTGATGCCCTTGTCAATCTTCAAGAAGTTAAACATTGGCAACACAAGACCCACCACAGTTACGTTGTAGTTGGCTGACAGATCAATAGCGCATCCAGAGGGCAAGATAGAAGACGTACTTGTGCAAGTGAATCAATTCATCTTTCCTGCTGACTTTATTATATTGGATTACGAAGCTGACATTGAGATGCTAATCATCTTGGGTCGCCCGTTTCTCGTAACAGGGCGAGCATTGATTGACGTACAGAAAGGAGAACTTACCATAAGAGTCGACGATCAGAAAGTCAAGTTCGCGTTGAAATACCAGGTGATATGGAAAACAACTAGTATGTTGGAGAACTGCAGGAAGAACATTGGCACGAGTTTTGAGAAGAATTGGAGGAAGAAGACTTTAAGATTGATGCAATGTTGGAGGAGAATTGCGTTGTAATACAAACTGAACCAGATTTTGAAACAATAAATTTATCTGAATGAGCAACGCAGTGAACTAAGCCATCTTTGGAAGAACTACCCATGTTGGAGTTGAAGGCGCTAACAGTGCACCTCAAATATGTTTATTTAGGAGGCAATAACACTCTACCAGTTATAATCTCTGCCTCACTGAGCAAAGAAAATGAGGAAGCACTTATTCAGATCCTTAAGAAATATGCAAAAGCCTTGGGATGGACCTTAGCGGACATTCGAGGGATCGGTCCCTCGTATTGCATGCACAAGATCCGTCTTGAAAAGGGAAAAACAGGATCAGTAGAGAGGCAGCACCGTCTAAACCTTGCCATGAGAGAGGTTGTAAAGAAAGAGATTGTGAAGTGGCTTGATGCAGCCGTCATTTATCCCATATCTAATAGCTGTTGGGTAAGCCCAGTGCAGTGCGTTCCAAAGAAAGGGGGCATGACAGTCATCACCAACAACAAAAAGGAATTAATCCCTACCAGAACAACCACGGGGTGGAGAATATGCATGGATTACTGCAAGTTAAATTTGGCCACAAAGAAGGACCATTTTCCACTCCCGTTTATTGATAAAATGTTAGATCGGTTTGCGGGAAATGAATTCTTTTGCTTTCTTGACGGCTATTCAGGGTATAACTAGATCGCGATTATGCCGGAAGATCAGGACAAAACAATTTTCACATGCCCATTTAGCACATTTGCATTCCATCGCATGCCATTTGGACTCTGTAACGCACCAGGCACCTTCCAAAGGTTTATGATGGCCATATTTTTAGATTTCCTGGAGGAGTCATTCGAGGTATTCATGGATGACTTTTCAATTTTTGGCAACGCCTATGACTCTTGTTTATGAAATCTGGAAAATTTTTTGAAGAGATGCGTTGAAACAAATTTGGTTCTGAACTGGTAGAAATGCCATTTTATGGTAGAAGAAGGAATAGTACTATGTCATAAGATATCAAAGGCAGGGTTGAAAGTTGATCAAGCAAAAATTGACGCAATATCCAAATTACGACCACCAGTCAATGTGAAAACACTTAGGAGTTTTCTGGGACATGTGAGGTCCTATCAAAGATTCATCCGTAACTTTTCTCAGATCGCAAGATCCCTAAGTGCGCTCTCGAGATTGACCGCGAATATGATTTTAATGATGCATGCACCAAAGCGTTCCACATGCTGAAAAATGCACTCATCATCACACCTATTTTGGTTGCGCCCGATTGGACGCAACCATTTACGTTGATGTGTGACGCCAGTGGATATGCTATGGATTCAGTCTTGAGCCAGCGCAAAGAGATTTTGCATCCTATATATTATGCCAGTAAGACGCTGAATGATTCACGAGAAATTTATACAACCACAGAGAAAGAAATGCTCGCAGTGGTGTTTGCCCTGGAGAAATTTCAGCAGTACCTGATTGGATCAAATGTAGTGGTGTATACTGATCATTTTGCGATCAAATACCTCATGACAAAAAAGGATGCAAAACTAAGATTGATAAGGTGGGTATTACTCCTACAAGAATTTAACCTAGAAATCAAAGACCGGAAGGGCACTGAGAACCAAGTCGCAGATCATTTATCACGGTTAGAAAATTGCGAGGTTCAGAAGAAAGAGAAAGAAATTGAAGAAAGATTCCCTGACAAGAAACTTATGATGGTATGCGTTAATGTTCCATGGTATGCAGATATTGTAAACTTCATAGTTTGTGGCTAAGTATCAGAAGACTATTCATACCAGCAGAAGAAGAAGTTGAGACACGAAGTCAAGTTTTATTTCTGGGATGACCCATTCTTGTATCGACTTGGACCTGATCATATTCTGCGTCGATGCGTTTCTGAGCACGAGACCAAGCACATTCTAGATTTTTTCATGAGTCCCCTTATGGAGAACATTTTAGGGCGCAGCGGGCCGCCGCAAAAGTCCTACAGAGTGGCTACTTTTGGCCAACGCTATTCAAGGATGCCCATTCCCATGTTGTGCAATGCGACAGATGCCAGAGAACAGGGAACATGCCCAAACAGGATGAAATGCCTTTGACTTCGATCTTAGAAATTGAATTGTTTGATGTATGGGGAATCAACTTCATGCGCCCATTTCCACCTTCAGAGGGTCATCAATATATTTTGGTTGCGGTTGATTATGTTTCAAAGTGGGTTGAGGCCATCGCATGCGTTAAAAACAATGCGGCCACGGTGGCGAAATTTCTCAAGAAAAATATCTTCACGTGATATGGAACGCCCCGTGCCTTGATTAGCAATGAAAGCACACATTTCATCAACCACATTATCATCAACCTATAGATCAAATTTAATGTCAGCCATAGAGTTGCAACTGCATATCACCCACAAACCAATGGGCAAGCAGAAATCTCCAACAGAGAAATCAAGACCATCTTAGAGAAGGTGGTCAATACCTCTAGAAAAGATTGGTCACCCAAGCTTGATGAAGCACTGGGCATATAGGACTACCTTCAAAACTTCGATCAGTATCCCCATATGCCCTGGTTTTCAAAAAAGCTTGCCATCTACCTCTTGAGGTGGAACACAAGGCAATGTGGGCAAGTAAAAAGCTGAATTTTGATCTGTCAAGTGCGGGGGAAGTTTGAAAGTTGCAGTTGAACGAGATGGTCGAGTGGCGAATGAATGCCTAAGAAAATGCCAAGCTTTATAAAGAGCGAACCAAGAAGTGGTATGACGACCGCATAAGCAAAAAGACGTTCTTCGTATGTTAACGTGTATTTTTATTTAATGCACGTTTGCGATTGTTTCTAGGAAACTTGAAGGACCGCTGGTCTGGGCCATTCCGCATTAAGACTATCTTTCCCAATGGCGCAGTGGAGCTAACAACTGAGGATGGAAGCAGCACATTCAAAGTCAATGGTCAAAGAATTAAGCCCTACTATGGGGGCAATGTGGAACAACGCATGGAGACCATCGACTTAGGTAAGCAGGATTGACTGCTTGCAGGGATCTTATTGCAGTAACCCTAAAGAATCTCTTTCAATCAGCATCCCTATATCTATCTTTATCGCTTTCTTACTGCTTTCTTTACTGCTTTCTTTATTGCTTTCTTTAATGGGTTCTTTACTGTTTTCATAAATTAGTTTATTGCTTTAGTATTTTGTTATTCAACTTAGTTTATTACTTGCGTTAGTTTAATTTCATGCTTAGTTCAATTCATTTATATTCCTGTCTGAATATTGCATTGATCTTTCATTGCTGTGAATGGTTATTAGAAAGAAAATGAACACCGCAAAGTCTTATCAACTTGGTTTTGGGGATAAGCGTTGCGATGTGATGAAAAAAAATAATAAAAATAAATAAAAATAAAATTTAATAAACATTCGGTATGCATTGTGACGGCGGGTGTATCTTGTGCTGATAGATACACTTTGCGCCCGTCTTCCTCAAATGCATTGCGTTGACAGATGAGTTGCACGTGTATGTACACTGCGCCCGTCCATAGCAAAAACGTACTATGTCAAGGTAGTGTTGCACTGGTAGAAATACCGTGCGCCCATCCTCCAGAAATGCATTGAGTTGAGGGGTGTGTTGCGCTAATGCATATGTTGTGCCCGTCCTTCGCAAATATGCATTTGCGGTAATGGATGCATTGCGTTAATAATTAAAATTGTACCCATCCGAATAAAATAAAATGACAAAATCTTTGCAAGAGAGTAGTCGAATCGTTTAAGCTTCCAAGGGAATTATGACTTAGCAGACGAAAGGACGTCCTTTCTGCTAAATCATAATGGGAAGGGCGCGGTGGTAGGCCTTTTGAGAATATCGAAGCCAACCACGCAGAGATTGCGTTGGGCCCATCAAGGCTAACCTATAAATCTCACCTTCTTCAACCGAGGAGCTTATTTAAATCTCTCGCGAAAAACCCTAAAATTTCCTCTGTATACCATACCCTTCTGATTCCCTTCCTCATACCAAAATTTTCTTAACTCTTTCATTCAATTGAAACCATGGCCGGACAATCTTCATACTCATCTTCCCTACCATCATTGCCTTCCCAAGCCCTCGTCACTGCACGGGAGGTGGCATTCCTCGCTGCTGGCCGCCGCCTCGCCGGCCAACCCAAGCCTTCCTCAAAAATCGCCGGAAAACCCCGACGAAAGTCCTCTATAGCCAAACCACTCACCATTCGAGAGGGGCTGAGCACGGAGAGTGCCTCTGCCACTAGACCTGAGGTGGCGTTCCCAGTACCTTCGTCAGAAAGTGAACTGAAGAGTAGAGACAACAAAGAGGTATTTGGGAGCATTTTGAGTAATATGAAAAGGGAGGGGTGGCTACCGGAAGCTGGAATTGTAAACCAGCCCCTGCCTTCAGAGGAGGAAATGGCGAAAGCTTCACGAAGAATGGCCCTGGCTACTACGGATCCTAAGGAGACTGTTCCAATAGACTCCAATGAGGGACCCATCAAGATTGTTTTGGAGGTTATAGGAGCGAAGAAGCAGTCGGAGTCGGCCGAAGGGAAGAAAAAGAGAAAAAGTAAAGAAAAATGTCTGGAAGGAGATGAAGCTTCCCGGTTGAAAAAGGAAAAGAAAGAAAAGAAAGAGAGTGAAAAGAAACAACGCAGGCGAGAAGAGAAGCGCCTGAAGAAGGAGAAGAAAAGGAAGAGGGTGGAAAGCCCAAATTTTGACGGAGAATCAACCACCACAAGGGTGGAAGAGGGGGTGTCAACGCAAGCCAAAGCATCAGCGCAACCTCAAGTTTCATCACCGCATATTAGAATGGTTGCTACTGAAGATAGAGAAGATCCTGACATCACCCCTCTTATGCAGCGTCGCAAGGAGAATGCGCCGCAAGGGTCTACAAGTGACCCATTATTTTTCCAACGCATAGTAGAAGAAGCGGAGAGAAGAAAAAGAGAAGCAGAGGAGAAGAAAGAAAAGTTGTCACATGCGCACCAAATCATCGCATCAGGCGATCTGGCCAGGAAACTTCACGATGAAGATGTGTGTTGTGACAACGCAAAGGCAGCAGAAGAATAAAGAAGAAGGCTCGAGGATGAGCAACGCATTTTGCTTGCCTCAGAGCAGTTTGAGAGAGAAATGAGAGAAGAAGAAGAAAAAGACAAGAAGGAGAAAGAGGAGAAGGAAAGACGCCGCAAGGCCAATGTGCAGCGCGTAAGAGAGAATAAGAGAAAAGAAGTGGCGGAATGGAAAAAGGAAAAGGAAGAGCAACGCAAGGAAAGAGAACGCAAACAAAGACAAAAATCCCACCTTGCGTCCGCTCAAGACAAGAGCGAAGCTAAAGTTGAGAGCAACGAGCTTGCATCGACCAGGAAGCGCCCAGCAATAAAGAAAGAAAATGATGATGATGGAGATGGGTTTCTTCCCTGCGTTGACGCCACTACCAGATCTGATCACGAGTGTTGTGTTGGAGCATGGGTGGGAAACTTTCTGCCAATGCCCATCCGTCATTATTCCTGCGGTAGTGAGGGCCTTTTATCACGACCAGCTGCTTGCCACCGAAGATGCAGTGATCATAGAAGAGAGGGTAGTGTCGTTCAGCGCAAAGGACATCAATAAACTATACAAGTTGAAGAATATCCCGGAAGCACCGGGTAACAAGTTAATTGATGATCCTAAAGAAGAACACATGGAGGATATGCTAAAAAGTGGTTGGTATCTTTAACAAATTCGAGGCTGCTTCTACAGGCGCGACTTTGGGTATATTTGGTGAAATGGAGACTCATCCCAACAACGCATGAGAAAACAATTTCAAGGGATTGAGTGATGGCCGCATACTGTATCGCGCAAGGCATTCCAATCGATGTAGGCCAGCTTATTACGAAGCAGATCCGAGGCTTTGTTGGCCGTGTGAGAGGCCAATACTTCTTTTCGTGGACGATTTCGAGCCTGTGCCTCTTTGTGGGCATAGGCATTGGCGAAGAGCCCATGCCTGAAGTTCACAGCCTCATTCATGTGAAGATCCTTAGAATGCTTCTCAAGGATTCCCCACATTGCTCCAAGCTTCCAACCAAAAGGCCCCTCATAGATCTAAATGCGCCGCAACAACCAAAACCAAAGAAGCAGCACCACAATGATAAGGGAAAGGAAAAAGTCCAAAAACGATCACTGCAAAAAAAAACCCAACTACCCTTGGACCCTTTTCCTTTAATCATTTGCCCACCGACCCTCCCATTGAGCCTCTTTCCCCTCTTCCATAACACTTTACAAACTTCCTCCTTGCTCCAGATTCTAACCCCGCATCTCCAGCAGCGTCCCCCCACCATCAATTTCAATAACAACTTTATTGAAAAACAAAACAGAATATGTTTATTAATTTACAAACTACAAGATTTAAGACATAAAATTCAACAAACTTAAACTCCTAGTGGAGTATCACAATGTTGAATTTAAGTGAGAAACATATGAGTACAATAAACATATGAATACAATAAACTAGGGCATATACCCAAAAGTTCTCCCGCTTGTCCTAGTTTACAAACTTCGTAGACCTAGATTCTGTAAGTGACCTTCAAACACTTTAACCGTGAGGGCCTTTGTAAAAGGATTAGCAATGTTTTGCTCAGAAGATATCTGGGTTACTACAACGTCTCCACGATGTACAATCTCTCGGATCAGATGGTATTTGCTCAATATGCTTACCGCGCTTATGGCTTCTTGGTTCTCTTGAATTTGCAACTGCACCACTATTATCACAATATAGAGTGATAGGCAGATGTATATTTGGGACAACTTCCAAATCTGTCAAGAATTTCCTCAACCATACTGCTTCCTTTGCTGCTTCACATGCAGCTATGTATTCAGCTTCCATTGTGGAGTCCGCAATATAGTTTTGCTTCACACTTCTCCACACTACTGCTCCTCCATTCAGAATGAACATTGATCCCGATGTAGATTTTCTTGCATCTTTATCGGTTTGAAAATCAGAGTCAGTGTATCTAGTAAGGATCAAATCCTTAGTACCATACACGAGCATGTAGTTCCTCGTTCTCCTAAGATACTTGAGGATATTTTTAACGGAAGTCCAATGATCATATCCAGGATCGGACTGATACCTACTGACTATCCCTACTGCGTAGCATATGTAAGGTCTAGTACATAACATTGCATACATCAGGCTCCCTACTGCGGAAGCATAATGAATGCATTTCATATCCTCAACCTCTTGAGGTGTCTTGGACATTGATCCTTTGACAAATGAATTCCATAACTGTAAGGTAATTGACCTCTTTTGGAATTCTGCATCTTATACCTAGGCAACATTTTGTCTATATAAGTTGCTTAAGACATGACTAGTGTTCTATTCTTGCGGTTCCGAATAATCTGAATCCCAAGAACATACTGCGGATTTCCTAAATATTTCATTTGGAACTGTGTTGCTAGCCATTTCTTGATGTCAGTTAGATAACCTACTTTATTCCTAATGAGTAGAATATCGTCAACACAAGGCTATAATAGAATTGACGATCTTCTTGTAAGCAAAAGGCTCCTCAACATTCTGTTCAAAGCCATAAGATTTGATCGCAGTATCAAATTTTATATTCCAAGATCTAGAAGCTTGTTTCAAGCCATAAATGGATTTGTGAAGCTTACAAACATTTTTTTCTTGGCCCTGTGCAAGAAACCCCTCTGGTTGAGCCATATAGATACTCTTTTCAAGATCACCATTTAGAAAGACTGTCTTGACATCCATCTACCAAATTTCATAGTCATAAAAGGTGGCAATAATCGACTTAAGCATGGAAATGGGAGAGAAAGTTTCTTCATAGTCCACTCTCTCTCTCTGGGTATAACCTAACCCTTTGCCACAAGTCGAGCCTTAAAAGTTTGTACTTTATCAGCTTGGTCTCGTTTTCTCTTGTAGATCCACTTACAACCAATTGGTTTTACATCATTTGGTTGATTTACATGTTCCCAGACAGAATTGAAGTACATAGACTCCATTTTGAGGTCCATGGCTTTGACCCACTGATCATGGTCCACATCTTTCATTGCCTGTTTATAGGTCGATGGATCCTCTCTGCCGTCATCAAGTATGATGACTTGTGTTTCTTTAAACCCAAGTAATGGTCAGGCTGATGAAAAACCCTCCCACTACATCGAGGCATTCCCAACTCTTGAGAAGGATGTGACTGACCAGATGTACTAATTTTATCTACTACTTTAGTAGATGAACTAGCTCTATCTGTAGCGTTTTTGGAAATTTCATTAAATACTAATCTATTGCGAGGTTGATGACTTCTTATGTGGTCTTCCTCTAAGAATGTGGCATTTTTCATACAAATACCTTATTCTCTTGAGGATCGTAAAATAGACCACTTTTTGTTTTTTTTTTCGATAACCTACAAATAGGCATAATTTTGAATGACGTTACAATTTTTTAGGATTTTGCACCAACACGTGTGTTGGGCATCCTGATAACTTGTAGGAATACAAGTTATTTATACTGTTTATTTAGATATTGCGGCAAAAAGAAATAAAAGTTTCATCGATAGTATAGAAATTTGCTAAGAAATGCGAGAATTATAAATTGTCGTCAATACACTCACTAACACCATTGAGATGGTATAATAGAGTGTTTCAATTTCTATTTTGCAGGAAATTAGTCACCGTATGCGTTAATGGCTCAAAGATAAAATAAACAATGCATCTACGTCGCATTGCACCCATCAATTGAGAACGAAGAGATGATCAACGCAATGACGACGCATGCGACAATCGATCAAGAGCTTAGTGATCAACGAAATTTCAACCGCATGCGGTAATAAAAAATAACACCGCATACGACGATCAATGAAGATGTAAAGAGCAACGCATTTGCAGAGGATTCTGACAAATGTACAGCTTTCAATTGTGCATTTCTGATGGGTTGATTGCATAATAGAAGGAATATTCACTCCGACATTTCAGGAACTACCATAACCATAAAGTGGGGACCACAAAGTCAAAGAGCCAAGCTTCACCTATAAATAGCGTCTGCAAATTCACTAAAAAATATACATGAATACATAGAGACGTGCATATATCGATTCTGAGAGAGAGACTGGTCTGAAGTGAATGTCCAGAGTAGATCCGAGATAATCACGAGACAAGGCCGAGAGGTGATTCTCTGAGTAAGGAATCCTTCCAATTCCCGCTGTTGAAGCTCTGTGCGAAGGTCATTTCTACTAAAAGAGCAAGTCTCAGAGGGAAACTCTCCTCTCCATTACTTCCACACGCCGGCAAGCAAAACCTCCGTTCGGAATCTATGTCAAGACGTTGACACTTCTTCTGTATTTGTTTTTAATCTCTTTTTTTATCATCTGTATTCATCTTCTCTAACCTTTCATTCACACCATGTATCGAACGCTTAATTCTATAACTAAATGTTATGATAATTACCATTGTCATCTCTCTGTCTATTTTCGTTCATCCATAATCCATTTTCTCCATGTTGTTTTCCTAATTCCCTGGGTAAATAGAAAGAATTAAGTGAGTGAGTTAATTGTGCTAAGGAAATAATTAAGTTTAGCTAAAGAATGCTCAACGACATCTTCACCTATGAGAGCAGAAGTGAAGATGTTATTCCGCCTATCGAGAGAAGGTTGAAAGAATGTGTTAACTATAGTGAGAAGTACTTCTAGAGATGGAAACAACCTTGCGTTCATCACGTTCATCCCTGTTTCATCATAGAGATATGGGAATGCGGCCGATCACCAAGAGGTGTACACTAAGGGAAAGCAGAACCTTAGTTGCATCTTTAACGTAATTGACAAACTTGCGTTGTTTTTACTATTTATTCTTTCTCTTTCTGCTACATCATAAAGACTTGCCATCACATACATCGAATCGTTGTACAACTTCACAGTCAGTTCTCGAACTCAGTATCATGTATCATGTATCTTGTATCTTGTATCATATTAGTTTAGGTTTTATTTTATCAACGCAATTTTATTTCATCGCAATTTACATTATTGTATAAATAACAATTCTTTATTAATTGTAAAAACCGGTCGCATATACCACATCAGTAACACATTAACGAAAACAATCCCTGTGTTCGACCTCAGATTATTCTGAGAAACTTGCGTTGGAATTATACTTGGTTTCAATGCAAGGAAACTTGTGACACGCATTACTCCATTGCATACTACGAGCATAGCATTAATAACGCATATATTTAGACGCAGTATCACATAAAATTCTCTTTAACGCATATATTTGTTCATTCATTCATATTCATATTTGTCCACATGCTTAAAGTTAAAGATATAAATTTAGCGTTACAAGTTTATGGTGTCGTTGTCGGGGACATGAGCTTGTATGATTCATTCTTTCATCAGTAGTGTGCATAAGCTATAATACAGCATAATTTCATTTTTATGTCATCACATCCCCAAATTCTAAAGTGACGTAAACTACCTTTACGCCCTTTCCATAGCTCATAAGGTGTTTCTAAAACACTTTTAGAGGGAATGTTATTCAAAATATAGACAACAGTCTCTAATGCATATCCCAAAAAGGAATCAGGTAACTTAGTAAAGCTCATCATTGAGCGAACCATGTCCAACAAGGTTCTGTTTCTTCTTTCAGATACACTATTTTGCTGAGGCATATTAGGTGCAGAGAGTTGTGACTTGATTCCGTGTTCTATCATATAGTCCTAGAATCTTAAGTCCATGTACTCCCCACCTTGATCTAATCGTAATGTCTTAATTGTTTTACCTAACTGGTTCTCAATCTCAGCCTTATATTCTTTGAACTTTTCAAAAGAATCAGATTTGTGATGCATTAGGTAAATATGACCATACCGTGAATAATCATCAATAAAACTGATGAAATATTCATATCCACCTCGAGCTTTGACATTCATTGGTCCACAGAGGTCCAAATGTACGAGCTCTAAGGGTATTGTGGCTCTGAGACCTTTTCCAGTAAAAGATCTCTTAGTCATTTTTCCTTCAAGACAAGACTCACAAAGAGGTAAAGAATTGTCTTCTAACTGATTTTGGAGTCCATTCTTAACCAATCTCTCAATCCTTTTAAGATTTATGTGGCCAAGTCTTAAGTGCCATAGATAGGCATTCGAAGAAACTTTTTGTCTTTTATTCTGAGTTTCAACTGTTCTAAACATCTCAGTATTTAAGACAAATTTAGCTTTAGTGGTCTTAACTTATATAAGTTGTATTCAAGTATAGCAGAACAAATTTGAATATCTTTTCTAAAAATGAACGCTTCATTAACTTCAAAATATATTTTATACATTTATTCTAATATACATATGATAGATATTAAATTCCGTCTCATTTTAGGAGCATACAAAACATCTTTAAGTATGATATATGTATTGTTGAAAAAAAACTTCAAGTCTCCCACTGCTTCGGCTAAGACAACCTCTACTGTTCCAACCTTGAGGGTGATCTCGCCTTCTTTAAGCTTTTTCTAGGAACTAGTTTCCTGAAAAGAGAAGCAAATATTATTAGTGGCTCCTGAATCCAATATCCAGGTTAAGGTATCATACAACACTAAACATGTTTGAACAACTAGTAAATCATATTTACCTTGTGCTTCTTTCGAGGCAGGGGCCTGATGACATTCCTCCGTTAAGACAAATCTCAGGTCATCTATTACTAATGTTGAATTCGAATTTGTTTTCCATGTTGAGTAGTTTTCGCCGTTTAGTTTTTCAGAAGCGAATAGTTGAACTAAATAGCTAGTCATGTTGAAAAGAAAAACATATCCTTTTTAGTAAAAAAACATTGATCTTTTAAATCCAATCAAGTTTAGCAAAAAAATTAATAATGCACCCATCATTATTATATTTTGCAACGATATTTCAAAAGTTTAGAGTAACCTCCACCGAAGGGCAGTCAATTATTCCTCTTTTGAACCAAGACAATCTTGACTAGATACTATCACCAGAATAACTCTTATTCCTATAGTAACTCAGTTATTGCTACTTTGGTCAAGAATTTACTAACACTTAGTAATTCTCGTAAGTTTGACCCTCCATTTTCAGACCTCAAAGATCGAAATCATTATGCTCCCGAAGTTGGAAAGACAAGAATGAAAACGGACCTGAGAGATGATAACAGACAGAAATGCACGTTATCATAGTACTAAGTTCTTAAACAATACTGGCTTGCATTAATAAAACATGTTAAATTGCGTCCAAAAAGAATTAGATTCATAATATTGTGGTCGCATGCATTCATCGCATTAGAACAGTTAATTTTTGTATTTTTGTGACGAATATGCGATGACGCAAGGCGGAAATTATGATCATAGGAAATCATTGGTTTAGCGCAGCATTACCGCAAGACTTTACGGTGATTGTGTTTGCAAATATTCACCCAAGAAGAATTACTGCAACTTGGTCAGTGCAACATGGTGGGCGCATTTGAGTGAAAGGCTAATTAATCGCGATGGGACAAAAAGCTTATGACAGTCGAATCCGAATTAAGTTGACAGTCGATAACGATCACAAGTACATTCAGCTTTTAGGTGACAAATATTCGGCGCACTGAATTAAAGCAGTCCCATTTGTACAATCATGAGAAAGAAGCCGACTTTCACCCTTGATGTTCTATAAATACCAAAGGCATCCTTCAGAAAAGAGGTTCAGCAATTAGAAATTTCATACGTTCGGTTCGCACGTCCTTATTCATAGTTTTCTTTCATTTTAAGGCAGACGCGAGAGAGAAGGTTGTGTTGATAGATCGTCTTGGTAAGCTTGGGAGAGCGCCAAAAGCTTCAAGGACTGAGAGAGGGACGATGCCTATGCAAGCAGGAACATCATTGGAACCGAATAGAGATTTATAGTGTAAAAGCCTTAGTCAGCAAGGAATTGCTACCAGGCTCTCTACCTCTAACAAAATGGAATCTACTTCTCTATATCTGTTCACTCTCTGTTATTTATGCATGAGTAGCTAAATCAGTTGAATGGGTTGAGAGACATTTAGCTAGCACAACTAGGGAATCTTCATTCTATACGATTATCTTATATTATGTATGCTTCATTTGTCCATTAGAGATACTCGGGGGGGGGGGGGGGTAATCTAAGGACAGGATTTAGGCTTGGGATGGTCAGGTTAGAATCTAGGATCGAGAGAGTCAGATTAAAATGCATAATCAAGAGATAAGAGCTTAGGAATAAACACTGTTTGTTATCAACGCATCACATGCATCCTAGAGATAGGATATGATTGTATGCCGTCACCTTGCCTTCATGCATTTTGCATCATCTCATAGGAAAAGAGTAGAGACTTAGAGATAAGATCTATGGACACTGTTGTATTCAACACATACGTCCTAGACTTAGGAGCATCACATTTGCATTGGGAAATGACTTGCTGTGCATCGTTGTAGCATGATCGCATAGTCTGATGCATTCCCAATTAACGCTAGCTAAAGACCTTCTCAACCCGTTCATCCGCATATTCAGTGTATCTATCACACAACTAACCTTTCTCAAATCTGCCGCATTTGTTTATTTTTCATTAATGCAAACAACAATCCCAACAATTTATTTATTTATCTAGTTACCGCAAAGTTTTCATAAGAATTACCAACGCAACCTGTTTTCACAAGTCCCTGAGTTCGACCCTAGACTTACCAGGAAACTCAGTGGAATTTACACTTGGATTCCACTGAGGAAACTTGAGTGCACAATGCAATTTCACCATCGCATATCATCCATAATTCACTTCATAAAATCAAGCATCAAGTTTTCGGCACTGTTGCCGGGGACTTCGGCAAAATAGTGTGCTAACGATAATTTTTTTTAATTTCTTTGCAGACTCTCAATCTCTGGCGAATTACGACCCGAAGATTGAGAGAATGTTTAGACGGAGACTGAGAAACCGCTAATAGCAATCACAATCAGATACAGAAGAAATGGTAGAGCAACTTTGAAATGGAGCACCAAATGATAACAATGTCATGGCGAATCCAATCCTTCTGGCAAACGATCGAAATAGACCCATTAGGGACTATGCATCGTCAAACCTCTATGATTTCTCTCCAGGAATCATAAGGCCTGCCCTTGACGGAAGTCGATTCAAAATGAAACCGATGATCCAGATTGTAGGACAATTCAGAAGAAGGCGTGGCAAAGACCCGCGCGCCCACCTCTGAAGCTTTATTGAAATCTGCAATACTTTTGTGTTCCCAAACATCTCTGCCGAAGAAGTTCGACTAACTTTGTTCCCATTTTCTCTCTATGATCAGGCTAGGAAATGGGCGTATTCTCTCGAACCGGAAGAGATCACTTCTTGGGAACAGGTCGTGGAGAAGTTTAGAAGAAATACTTTCCACCTATTAAGAATGCCAGACGAAGGAAACTCATTACAAATTTTGAACAAGACATGGACGAATCACTCAGTGATGTCTAGGTGAGGTTTAAAAGGTTGGTCAGGGATTGTCCACATAATGGTTTGCTAAACTACCTTCAAATGGAAATTTTTTATCATGGTTTGAATCCCGCTTCGCAGACTGCTGTCAATGCGGCAACCGCCGGTGGCCTGCTTGATAAAACGTATGACGAGGCGAAGAATATCTTGGATCGCATCTCTAAGAACCATGAAGATTGGAGAGAGAATGACCAGAGATTGAGAATCAAAGACAATGATGCAAGTAATGGTGCTATTGCTTCACTACAAAATCAGATGACCGCAATGATGAACTTAATCCAGGGAACTGTGATTAGCAGCCCAACACCGCAAAATAGGCAAATCAACACAATCAGTCAAAACACCGCAAGGTGTGTAACTTGTGGTGATGGGCACACGATGGAAGATTGCCTGCAAAATCCACAATCCATTTACTTTGTGAAAAATAATCCCTATTCGAATACCTACAACCCCGAGTGGAGAAACCACCCCAATTTTGCTTAGAAGAATCAACAACAGAATTTCCAACCTGTGGCACAGAAAGAAGGGCCACCAGGATTCTTCCCACGTAACAACGATCAGACAAACAATCAAGAAAGTAGCTCACGACCACCGCAATCCTCTTCCTTGGAAAGCCTATTGAAGCAATACATAGAGAAAAACGAAACTGTGCTTCAAAATCAGGCTACGTCCATCTGCAATCTAGAATTACAGATGGGCCAGATTGCGAGTGACTGAAGAGTAGACCGCAAGGGGCTCTTTCGAGTTCAACAAAACTCCCATACAACTCGAGGGGATCAGGTAAAGAGCAATGTCAGGTTGTGACATTGCGAAGTGGGAAGACTGTGGAGGGAGAAAAGAAGGAGCTTAGCCGGATAGCTTCCATTGCGGAAGAATCTGAAGTTGCGGTGACGCAAGAAGAAGAAAGAGAAAAAGAAGCAATAGAATCAGAGGTTGTGTCGTCCTCAAAGCCAATTGAGACGAAAATCGTGAAAATATAGTTACCTCCTTTCCTGTAGAGACTAAGGCAGAAAAAGAATGAAGAGGTACAGTACCAACACTTTTTGTCTATGTTAAAACAATTACATATTAATATTCCATTTAGTGAAGTGATTGAAAAAATGCCTGCCTACGCAAAGTTTCTGAAGGATATGGTAACTAAGAAGAGGAGAGCTGGTAAGTTTGCCACAGTGGTGCTAACGCAAAGTTCGAAATCAATCATTCCATCGAAGATGAGCGATCCTGGGAGCTTTACTATTCCTTGCTCCATAAGAGGACTGTACATCGGGAAGGCCTTGTGTGACCTGGGGCCCATCATAAATTTGATGCCTCTGTCAATCTTTAGGCAGTTGAATGTGGGGCAAATTGTGCCCACAACGGTGACTCTCCAACTGGCCGACAGATCTCTGGTGCATCTAGAAGAAAAGGTGAAGGACGTACTAATCACCATTGACAAATTTATCCTACCAACCGACTTTATCATCTTGGACTACGAGGTCGACAAAGATGTGCCCATCATTCTAGGGCGACCATTTTTATCAACAGGTCGTGCTCAGATTGATGTGCATAAAGGGGAGATCACTTTGGACATCAACGAATAGAAGCTCAAGTTTAACATAATTCGTGTCATGAAGTTTCCGGATGAAGAAGACCTGCATGACTCAGATGATGACCAGAATTCGATTGAAGAATAAAAGTTTGATGAAGAGAATGAAAAAGAGGATGCCAGCGCATCCGTTGCTGCCTGTAATGCGATCATGACAAAAACAAGCAAGGAAGAGGAGATGATCACAAATCAAGAAGAAGAGACAACAGAAAAAAAAAAAAGAAAGAAAAACAACGCAACCATCCCTAATAGAACCACCAACACTGGAATTAAAGACCCTGCCGAATCATTTAAAGTACGCGTTCTTGGGGAAGAATGAGAAGTTTCCTGTTATTATTTCCTCTGAGCTGAACAAAGACCAGAAGAATGCATTGATGAGCATTTTAAGGAAACATGTGCGAGCAATTGGCTGGACGCTTGCCGACATAAGAGGAATTAGCCCAGCGTATTGTATGCACCAAATTCGTCTTGAAGAGGGCCACAAGGCAACTATCGAACATCAATACAGACTCAACCCTGCGATGAAAGAGGTCGTCAAGAAGGAGATCATTAAATGGCTAGATGCGGGCATTATCTATCCTATAGCAGATAGCAAGTGGGTCAGCCCCGTGCAGTGTGTGCCAAAAAAGGGTGGCATGACGATAGTCTCGAATGAAAACAATGAATTAATACCACAAATAACAATCATTGGGTGGCGCATTTGCATGGATTACCTCAAGATGAACGCGGCCACAAAGAAAAATCATTTCCCTCTATCGTTCATTGATCAAATGCTAGACCATCTAGCTAGAAATGACTTTTATTGCTTTCTGGATGGTTATGTCGGGTACAACCAGATTATGATAGCTCCAGAAGACCAAGACAAGACCACATTCACTGCCCATATGGGACTTTTGCTTTTCGCCGCATGTCATTTGGTCTCTATAATACGCCAAGCACGTTCCAAAGGTGCATGATGGCTATATTTTCAGATTATCTCGAGGACTCTGTTGAAATATTTATAGACGACTTCTCTATTTATGGGAATACCTATGAAGTCTATCTAGCTAACTTGGAGAAGATACTGAAGAGATACGAAGACACGAATCTGGTGCTTAATTGGGAAAAATGCCATTTCATGGTAAAGAAGGGCATAGTGTTGGGACACAAGGTTTCCCAAGATGGGTTGGAGGTGTACAAAGCAAAAATCAAAGCAATTAAAAAACTTCCACCTCCAAGAAGCGTGAAGGCGATACGAAGCTTCTTGGGGCACATTGGATTCTACAGACGCTTTGTCAAAGACTTTTCCAAAATAGCATGACCACTGAGTGCGTTGTTAGAGGCTGATAGAAAATTTGAATTTGACAACAACTGCCTCAATGCATTTAGAGTTCTAAGGAATGCGTTGATTACTGCACCCGTGTTAATTTCTCCTGACTAGACACTTCCTTTTGAAATAATGTGCGATGCAAGTGGGTATGCGATGGGAGTAGCTCTGGCAAAAAAGAGAAAAACAATCTTGCATCCCATCGCATATGCAAGTAAAGCATTAAATCCTGCTCAGACAAATTATACCACCACAGAGAAAGAGCTTCTGGCAGTAATTTTTGCGTTGGAAAAATTTCAAGCATATCTATTGGGAACAAGGGTACTCATCCATACTGATCATTCGACAATAAAGTACTTAATGACAAAGAAGGATGCAAAGCCAAGATTGATCAGATGGGTTCTCCTCCTTTAAGAATTTGATATAGAAATAATTGATCGAAAGGGGACGGAGAACCAAGTTGCGGATCACTTGTCTAGATTGAAAAATCTTGAGGTTGATTGCAATTAGTCTGAGGTGAGTGCGGTGTTCTCGGACGAGCATCTATTCCATATTGAAGAATTGCTCTGGTATGCAGACATAGTCAATTATCTGGTTTGCAAGCAATTTCCTGAAGATTACACCTATCACCAACAGAGAAAGGTCAAATATGAATGCAGACATTATTATTAGGATGAGTCAAATCTGTATAAAAGAGGGGCAGACCAGATTTTACGATTATGCGTACCAAATGTTGCTCAACAACGCATATTATTGCAATGTCACAACTTCGGAGGACAGCGCACCGGAACTAAGGTTTTACAGTGAGGATTCGTCTGGCCCACATTGTTTGAGGATGCAGCTGACTACGTAATGAAATGTGATCGGTGCCAACGCACAGGTAACATTTCATGGAAACATGCAATGCCAATTTGGAGCTTGAATTGTTCGATGTATGAGGGATTGATTTCATGGGAGCATTCCCTCCCTCGAATGGTAAGCATTATATTTTATTAGTCGTCAACTATGTATCCAAGTGGGTAGAGGCAGTGGCGTGCGTCGCAAGCGATGCGGCGGTAGTCTCTCAATTCCTAAAGAAGAACATTTTCACTCATTTTGGCACTCCCCGTGCCATCATAAGTGATGAGGGGTCACACTTTGTCAATCATACTGTTAAGGAGCTGCTGCGCAAATACAACATTCTTCACAAAGTGGCCACCGCATACCATCCGCAAACGAATGGTCAGGCCGAGGTGTCCAATCGAGAAATTAAGCTGATACTCGAGAAGGTAGTAAGGCCTTCACGAAAAGATTGGTCAACAAAGCTCGACGATGTATTGTGAGCATACCGAAGTGCATTTAAAACACCCATAGGTATGTCCCCGTATGCGTTGGTATTTAGTAAGGTGTGTCATTTGCCTCTGGAGCTGGAATATAAGGCATTATGGGTGGTAAAGAAGCTGAACTATGATTTGAAGAAAGCAGGAGAAGCACGAAAAATGCAACTGGTCGAGCTAGAAGAATGGAGGATTAACGCATATGAGAACACGAAGATCTACAAAGAGCACACCAAACACTGGCACGACAAACACATATGCGGTAAGAACCTCCAAGTTTGGCAAAAGGTCTTACTCTTCAACTCACGTCTACAGCTCTTCTCGGGAAAATTAAAATCACGATGGTTCGGACCCTTCATCATTAAAGAAATATTCCAACATGGTGCGGTGGAGCTGATCACTGAATATGGAAGCCGTACATTTAAGGCTAATGGACAGCGAGTTAAGGCATATTGCGGAGGTGATTTCCAGCTAGAAAAGACCTCCGTGAAGCTGAAAAACCTGGAATACCCTTTGTTTGGTTCTTGAACTCTCATTCCTTCGTCACTTTAATCACCATTTATCTATCAGCATTTTACTTATTATTACTTCTATAAAAAAAAGGGAGGGGGAGATTGCGATAATGAATTTTGTTTTGTTTAAAATAATTTTACCCTCTCTCTAATTTTCTTGCAATGATTAAGGCATAGGATTGTGGAGATGTTACATGAAGCAACAAATTATCTCACTCCATCACCGCAATCCAAAGAAGAGAGATCTCCTCAAAGATGGATGCATCAATACACAATGCGGGCGACAACGCAAATTTAGGGGTGTATTCTTCCTTATCTTTCAAATTTTGCGCTATCACATCGCATGTTAGTTTTAAAAGTTTTATCACCACATCCTCTTTAATTACCGCAATCATTTGACATAGATAAATTTAGTATGACGCCGCATGCTGTTCTTTGCCAAGTATGATTTCAATGATGAAAAGTATGCTTCTATGTCTTTCATATATACTAGAGTCAACTTTAAGATAGTCACCTCATGAAATATTTCTAGAAGTTAAGGGTTTTCTAGCTTTCTTTCAAACTCTCTTTACGAAGCTTTCTAAGAACATCACATGACTTCTTTCAATCTTCTGGCAATGAGAACATTGCTGCATTTTAAATTTGGGGGTGAGGTATTTATTTTTGATCTTTCTATTTTGAAAAAAAAGGATAATTTTTTAAAATAACAACTCCACTATCAACGCAATGGGAAACCCATTTTGATAAGAGTTAAGTTGCGAAAGGCACTTACCCGTAGTTGGATGTCCGGGGGCAAGTCAAAACAAAAGTAAGTCACCAGAATCAACGCATAAATAAATGATTGCAACTCCGCTGCAAAGTTAGTATGGGTTTAGTCTGAGGAAGAGTGCATTGCTCATAGTTGGATGTTCGCATGACACACGTGGGGGCAAGCTAAAACGAAGGCAAGACACTTGGATCAGAGCAAGGTAAAAAAAAAAATAATAATGTCATGAAATATGCAAGGATAAAATCATTTGACACCCCGGTGGAAAATTTTCATTTTGAAATAAATCATGCGATGTTCCAAAAAATAGTAAAGTCCTTTTGAAGGTCAAGCTTGCAGTCCCTAGATCTTAGAAATATTTTAAGAAAATACTTGAACAAGACTTAAGGAAACTTTGGTATATTGGATTTGAATGAAGTATCCATGAGAAATCTAGGAAAAGAACATAGCTTGCAGAAATGCACGTTATCATAGTACTAAGTTCTTAAACCATACTGGCTTACGTTAATAAAACGTGATAAATTGCGTCCAAAAAGCATCAGATTCATAATATTGCGGTTGCATGCGTTCATTGCATTAGAACAGTTGGTTTTTGTATTTTTGTGCAAAATATGCGATGACACAAGGAAAAAAATTGCGATCATAGGAAATCATTGTTCAAGCGTAGCATTACCGCAAGGCTTTGCGGTGATCGTGTTCGCAAATATTTTCCCAAGAAGAATTGCCACAACTTAGTCAGCGCAACTTGGTGGGCGCATCTGGATGAAAGGCTAATTAATTACGATGGGACAGAAAGCTGATGACAGTCGAATCTGAATTAAGTTGACAGCCCAAATATTCAACACATCAGTCAGGAATTAAAGCAGTCTCATCGTACAATCATGAGAGAGAAGCCAACTTTCAACCTAGATGTTCTATAAATACCAAGGGCATCCTTCAGAAAAGGGGTTCAGCAGTTAGAAATTTCATACGTTCGGTTCGCACGTCCTTGTTCATAGTTTTCTTTCATTTTAAGGAAAACGCAAGAGATGAGGTAGTACCGATAGATCGTCCTGGTAAGCTTGGGAGAGCGTCAAAAGCTTCGAGGATAGAGAGAAGGGACACGCCTGCGGAAGCAGGAACATCTTTGGAACCGAATAGAGATTTACAGTGTAAAAGCCTCGGTCAGCAAGGAATTGCTACCAGGCTCTCTACCTTTAACTTCCATTGTTATTTTGTATTCCACTCATTTATCGAAATGGAATCTACTTCTCTATATCTGTTGACTCTCTGTTATTTATGCATGAGTAGCTAAATCAGTTGAATGGGTTAAGAGGCATTTAGCTAGCACAACTAGGGAATCTTAATTCTATGCAATTATCTTTTATTATGTATACTTCATTCGTCCATTAGAGATACTTGGGAGGGTAGTCTAAGGACAGGATCTAGGCTTAGAAAGGTCAGATTAGAATCTAGGCTCAGAAAAGTCAGATAAGAACGCATAATCAAGAGATATGAGCTTAGGAATAAGCACTATTTGTGATCAACGCATCGCATGCATCCTAGAGATAGGATATGATTGTATGCGATCACCTTGCCTTCATGCATTTTGCATCATTGCATAGGAAAAGAGTAGAGACTTAGAGATAAGCTCTATGAACACTGTTGCATTCAACACATGCATCCTAGTCTTAAGAGCAATGCATTTGCATTGGGAAATGACTTGTTGTGCATGGCATGATCGCATAGTCTGACACATTCCCAAGTAACGCTAGCTAAAGACCTTCTCAACCCGTTCATCCGCATATTCACTGTATCTATCACACAACTAACTTTTCTCAAATTTGCCACATTTGTTTATTTTTCATTAACGCAAACAACAATCCCAACAATTTATTTATTTATCCAGTTACCGCAAAGTTTTCATAAGAATTACCAACGCAACCTGTTTTCACAAGTCCCTGAGTTCGATCCTGGACTTACCAGTAAACTTAGTGGAATTTACACTTGGATTCCACTGAGGAAACTTGAGTGCACAACGCAATTTCACCATTGCATATCATCCATAATTCACTTCATAAAATCAAGCATCAAGAGACCCTATCAATTCCTAGAGTTCGTAGAGTTCCAAATCCTATAATACAACCCTTTGATTGGTAAGGTCGCTCCAATGTAGACATGTAGGCACATTATAGGAATCTCATGGTGCGACCTAATGGAAGAGACCGTAGGATGTATTGACACACTTCCTTCTCCCACTTACTATGAACAACTTCCCCTATTCACCTTGGTATTGACTCATGCAAACACTTTCCGAATGGAGTCCGCTCCCAGGGCGGCCCAAAACCAAGCATGAATCTCACGGTGCGAACTCTTAAGGACGCTAGAGCTAAAAGTACATTACTTCTCTCCAGCTGAAATGTTCTAGATGGTCAGGGTATAAAATACTTAGCGATACATTTTAGCTACTAAACATATATTGAATCTTTTATTTCTTTCGACTGTTTTGGGTCATTTAATCATTTGATTCTTTCTTTTTCCTTTT
The DNA here is from genome assembly GCF_027475165.1 of Benincasa hispida. Lineage (NCBI taxonomy): Eukaryota > Viridiplantae > Streptophyta > Magnoliopsida > Cucurbitales > Cucurbitaceae > Benincasa > Benincasa hispida. The sequence goes on from NC_143487.1 coordinate 24,755,947, forward strand.
TTACCAATTATTAGAAAATCTAAATTCGACCTGTCTGGTTCTCGAAAGAAGATGAGTTCTCTTATAGCTTTTCCAAGTTATATAGATTCATCCAAGAAAGGATGGGAGAAGTATGAAAATTTTTATGTACCTTGAAAAGCATAAAAGATGAGTCACGTCAGGCAATCGATGTTAAAAATTTGCCCTTCCTGGAGATAGCTAGGCGTAAAAAATAAAATAACTTTTAATTTCTTTCCCTTATTTGCTTTCTAGAATTAGAAATTTTAGACTAACTTTATTTATTTTCTTGTAGCTTTTCTTTTCTTTTATTTTATTTTCTTTCTTTTTTTTCTTGTACGAAAAACAAAAATGAAAAAGAAAACAAAGAAATTGGAAAAATTTCTACTACCACCCATTGCGTGAAACCAGGAGAGTTCTTCGGTTCCCTTTATCATTTTTTTCTTTATGCTTAATCTTTGTTTTAAACATTGAGGACAATGTTTAGTTTTTAAGTTGGGGGTGGGGAACATTGCATATTCTTAACATTTTTTTAGGGTTGTTAAAAAAGAACCTTACAAAAAATTTTGCTCTATTATCTCATTATCCTTGCATGTCTGGAACCCTTGAGCACCTGAGCTCGGGTTATGTGGATTTTATGATCTTGATGAAAAATATATCTTGATTAGGCTCTATTACATTCCTATGGCATTCTTTTTTTTATTCTCTTAAAAAAACACAATATAAATATCTTGGCATCATTTTTCCTTATATGACTCATTTTTTGTTTTCAATACATGATTCATCTAAATATGTTCATTCATTCAAGAATAACATTCACTTTGTTTGCCATGATCATTTGCTTTTCTCAATCTTTTGATTCTTATCAATAAACTTTGATGACACATTCTCTCAAGTAATGATACAAATCAATTTTAAACTTCTTAAATTTTTTTCTTACAAAATTTGAAACTAATTTTTCAAAAGAAACTTGCTTTTCCTTTTAACTTCATAAAAAAATTGAATACTTAGTCTTTAGATTTATTTAGAATCTCAAACTCTTAGAAATGTCATATCTACTTGATTTTCAAGGACAATTTTTTGTCTAGGAACAACTATCTTGTTTTAAAGGCAAGTCTAGACATAAAGGAATAAAAAGGGCCTAGTGTATAAAAATTGCTAGCATAGAAAAAAAAAAAGCAAGCTTGCAAATTGACATAACAAAAATAACATAACCTTCACTAACGCATGTGTGTGTGCATGGATAGAGGGGGAAAGAGTTACCTTCATCGTATTTCTGTTAGGGCCCACGAGAAAAGAGCAATAGGTTCCCGACGGTGTGAGTGTGAAAGCTATCCCTCTAAGTAAAAGAAATGTCAATTACGTTTTGTGTGTGTGAGTTTAAAAGGCACCTTTGTATTAGAATTGCCTCTATCCAATGCAAGTTAGTTTTATCCTAGACCAATAACCAAGCTAATGTAGGGTGAAGAGGAACTAGGAGTTGGATATAGCCTTTCCACTAGTTATAGCCTTTAAATAAACTAAACTAAGTAGTCTTTTCTTTTATGGCTTTACAAGAAAAAGACGTTTTCTTTTCAAAAATAGGCTTCAATTCTTTGTTAGAAAAAAATTTAAAGGTTTAATTGCCCATTTGTAACATTCGTTTGCTTGATTGTTGAGAAGAGAGATATAAATAAAAATTTTGGGCAAACCACATGAACATACTAAACATTTTTTAATGAGTTCTCTAAATGAATGCACATTTGATATTCATGTTTTTGCTTGAATGTATGCATATTTCTATTTTAGACTTGCTGGGACAACCAATAGCTATGTTGGGGTGTTTTTTTAGGTTTTTAAAGGATGTATATTATCTATGTTAATTCCCCCAAAATTGTGTTGATTATTTGCTTTAAATGCTAATTTTGTAGGTAAAACGTCCCTAAGACATTTAGGAGTCATTAAGAGAAGAAAGTGCCAAAAAGGATACAAAATAACCAAGAAAATCAACAAATTTAAGAGAACCGAGTAAATTACCAAAATTCCATCGAGAATCGAGTATCACCATTGAGTTGCAGTGTCACAACCCTAGGAAAAGCGTTGCGCAATGCTTCAAGACAAAACGTTCAATTCTACTGCAAAACAGGCCAGCGTTGCAATGCACCAGATCTTGACGCGAATCACCCTACACGCACGTCTTGCGTTGACAAGCGTTGAAGGGTAGCATTGCACGCAAGCCCAACGCTTCTTGGCCTTTTCATTGATTTAGCATTGCAACGCTACCCCATCATTGTGGCACTAGCCTGCAAACTATAAAAGGTTTTTCTTTCATTTTTCCAAAGGGGAGGAAGAAAATCCATGGAGGTTGGAATCTCTCTCCGAGTTCTTTCTTTTCATTGGTAATTCTTGTTCCAATTTAGGTTAGTCTTCATATTTTTGTTGAAATGTAAACAACACTTCTGTAATTCCTCATACAATTTGTCTATGAATTTGTGAAGATTTGATTGAATCTTGTTTCTATTTCAAGGGTTCTTGCAATTCTTTTAAGTTTACATTCTTTATCAATTGCAATCTGATTTTTGCTTCCTTGAATCTATACTTAATTCTTGATGCATGTTGAATGATCTTTATCTTGAAAATGTATAGCTTAGATGCTTGGTTTTGTTAAAATCATTGTTGAATATGTTGCTTTCAATGAGTTCGATGGAATGTCTAGCCAAGATTTGTAAGAGGCAATAGTAATTGTATGTTTGATGGCTCTCCTAGGATGCATTAATTACTAGATTTGAAGAAAATTTGGCTAATTGAATAAAATATCTTAACAATTAATCAACGCAATTCAATCTTAGAACCTAATGGCATATTATCTATTCTATATAGCCACTATCAAACCCAATAGAAGTAGGAGCATATAGGTTGATAAGGGTTTAGCCTATCTAACCTTAATCAACGATTAGGACACTCTCTCGACTAGGTTAAGGCTAGTTGTCGGCCTTTGTAGAGGCTAGCTTGATCGAGTTGAATGAGTAATTGCAAGCATAATCTAATTATCAATAAACTTTAAAAATTCAATGATAGGAATTGCATTAAACGTCTAATTTGAATTAGAAGCAAGATTATTCCTCACTTATTTACATTCATCTTTTATCTATTGATTTTTAGCATTCCAATTTTATCAAACCCCCCCCTTTTTTTTTTTTTTTTTTTTTTCTTTAATAATAGTCAAATTTAGTTAAGGATTAGAATTAAAATCTTCCCTGAGGATTGACCCCTTACTTCCGCTTTAAATACGAACTAGTTTTAGTTGATGTATGAGCTTTATAAATATTGTTTCTTTCGAACTAGGTAGAATTAACAACACCTACTTAGCCGTCGAACACCTAGCGTTGGACTTCTGTGCTTGATGCTCGAGATCACTCGCATCAGCATTGCAACCCTTGTTCTGGCGTTGCAACACTATCCCTTTTTCTATAAATACTTCTCTTCGGTTTTTAGGTAAAAATATGTTGAATTTCAATGGTGGCCGAGGAGAGGCCGCATTTTCTTCTTCCTTCTTTATGTTTTCAGTATGATTAGGCTAGTTTTTAGGATATCTTTCGAATATGAGCACGGATTGGATTATACCTCATGGGTTTGTCTTAGAGTCGATGAGGTAATTTTCTATCTAGTTCTTGGATTAAGGATTCGATGTAACCTCTTGAGTTTTTTACCCAATTTGATGTTTATAATTTTGATTTATGTTTTCTTTGAATCTCAATTGAATAAGATTTGCATTTGTGAGTTGGATTGGCACCCCTATTATAATTACAATTCTCTGCTAGTTAATTTCAAGCTCGCACGTTTCCACGTAGTTCATCTATGCTTGAATTTACCTTTGTAGCAACAATTGAATGTGTATGTTTAGGTTTTTAGGCTGACCTTGAATCTTTACGTTGCATGTTTAATTTAGATATGAAGAATATTTGGTTACTTGAACATGACTTTTTTTTACAATTAATCGACATAGTTGAATCCTAAATCTTAATGCATGTGTTTCTAGTTCTTTATGGCCTCTAAGAACCCAATTGATTCCAGGAGCATGTAGATTAGTTAGGGCATGGTCTTTCCGACCTTAATTATTAATTAGGACACTTGATTGATTTCGTTTTAAATGATTGTTGGCCTTTGTAGAGATTAGTTAAATCGCATCAATTGAGTAGTTCTACACGCATAATTCGGTGACATAGTCAATTGGTAGAAAACAATGATTGAAATTACATCGAATGTTTACTTGATCTGAGAACTAGATGAACTAATTATGACTTACATTTATCCCTTGCAATTTATTTTCTTGCATTTTTTAAAATTAATCAAAAACCAAAACCCCGTTTTACTATCTCCTCAGTCAAATTTAACTTAAAAGAAATTAATTCAATGCTTCTATGTGGTTCAACCCCGTATTTACCACTGTTACTACATTTCAATAATAATAGGAGTAGTATGGTTTTTACAAATTTTCTTTTGATGAACTTTGAGGCTTATTAACGACATAAGTTTCAGGCCTACCAAAAATGGCATCGTTGCTGGGGAAGCACGACAATTAATATCTTTTAGTTAGAATTGACTGTTAAACATAAAAACCAAAAAGTATTTTTCTTTTCTTGTGTTTACTTGTTTTTTCATGGTAGATGACATGAACATCTATTATGCACTTCAAGCGGCATAACAGAGAACACAAGAGATAAGTGAGATTAGTGAGCTTAGAAGTCAAGTATCTGAACTAACCTCTATTGTTCAAATGGCTACTACACAGATACAGGTTTCACGTTATCCTAAGTGCGAATAATATCCTCCTTGGGAGATGCCTAGCCAAACTCCATTGTTGATGCCATCTCCATCTGCCAATACATGTATTTTTTTAAAGGATATAGTTAGGGAACTTTCTAATTGCTTGGTAAGTTTGTGCAGGAACGCCCTTACGATTATCAAGAACCTCTGAGTTTCCAGTAGGATATAGTTAGGGAACTTTCTAATTGCTTGGTAAGTTTGTGCAGGAACGCCCTTACGATTATCAAGAACCCCTGAGTTTCTAGTAGGATATAGTTAGGGAACTTTTATTCCAAACATGAAGTTAGAGCTGAGCTTCAGAACTTGAGCGACTGCATTACTCAGATTACTGAATCAATTAAGAGACCTGAGGAGTCTTGGGAACAATCATCTTCCGAGAGTGCCAAGTTGAACAGTGGAGATACTTGCATCGATGATTCCGTTGAGCAGCTGGTTCTTCAAATTTCTAATCAAGGTAAGACGTTGGATTCATTGATGTGTGAACTTGCTAAGGTTTTTTCTGAGTGAGCAGGAGTCTATTGAGTCTCACCTAGAGACCCAAGCCCCTATTCCACTAGAAAACCATTTAGGGTGTTCCTTGGTCTATTGCACCAAGGCCAACCTTATTATGGAATTTCCATGGATCGATTCAGATGACGATGTTTATCCCATGTCGTGTCAAAAACAAGTTGGTGAGGTTAAGTATGAGTCTGAACTTTACTTCGAGGAGTCTTAGGTAAAAGAGTTAGAGGCTACCAAGCCTGATCTGTTCTTTGTCTTGGTATTTCTTTAATCTTTAAATTTTGCTCATATTTACCTTGCAAGTCAGTCAAGTGAGTCGAGTCAGAGTCTTTATTTTCTATAGAGTCAGTGGTGGAGGAAATATTTTGGTTTTGTTGATATTTTGCTATGCATCGATGGTCATGCATTGATCATGTTTTGATGGTGCATGCAATGTTCAATAAGCTGAATAATATGCAATATGCGTTAATCGTGTTTGCAATGACCATGCATTCCCGTCACAAGTTTTCTTGCTCTCTCGCCAAGTATAACGAGAATGCAAGTTTCTTGGGATGATCCAGGTCGAACACAGGGACTTGCAACTAAGTGATGTTTGTAAAGTAATGTGTTTGAGGCGGTGAATAAAAATAAAAAGAAAGAAATTGATTAACTATGCACTACTCTTACTCTTAACTAAACAAACTAAGCAATTGAAGTTTGTCTATGAGAATTGGTGGAGATGCGGCAACTGTTAACGTGTAATGGGATGTGATGCATTATTTTATGAGGTGAAAATATGGACTGAAATGTGGTGATGGAATTGTGTTAAGTAACAAGTTTTCTCAGTGGAATCCAAGTATAAACCCCACTAAGTTTCCTGGTAAGTCCAGGGTCGAACTCAGGGACTTGGGAAAACAATATGCGGTGGTAATTTTTCATGAAGACTTTGCGGTAACTAGTAACTTAAATAGTTGTTTGGTGTTGTTGGTTGCGGTAATGAAATAAATAAATGTGGCGGATCTGAGAAAAGTTTGATTATGAAATAGATGTACTGAGTATGCGGATGAACGGGTTGAGAAGGTCTTTAACTAGCATTACCTGGGAATGCGTCAGACTATGCGATCATGCTACACTCATGCAACAGAAAATCATTTTTCAATGCAAATGCGGTACTCCTAAGTCTAGGACGCATGTGTTGAATGCAAAAGTGTCCATAGAGCTTATTCTTAAGTCTCTACTCTTTTCCTATGCGATGTAAGATGCACACAATGGCAAGGTGACAGCACACAATTATATCCTATCTCTAGGATGCATGCGATGCGTTAATAGAAAATAGTGCTTATTCTTAAGCTCTCGAGCCTAGATTCTAACCTGACTTTTCCAAGCCTAGATCTTGTCCTTAGACTACCCTCCCGAGTATCTCTAATGAACGAATGAAGCATACATAATACAAGATAATCGCATAGAATAAAGATCCTCAGTTATGCTAGCTAAGTGCTTCTCAACCCATTCAAAAAATTTAGCTACTCATGCATGATAAACAGAGAGTGAACAGATATAAAGAAGCAAATTCCTTTTCTATAAATGAGTTTGAGTACAAAATAACAATGGAAGATAAGGATAGAGAGCCTGGTAGCAATCCCTTGCTTCCAAGGATTTTACACTGTCAACTCTATTTGGTTCAAAAGATATTCCTGCTTCCGCAAGAGCTGGCCCTCTCTCTGATCTTGATGCTTCCTACACTCTCCCAACCTCACCGGAACGATTTATCGGCACAATCTCCTTCTCTCACTTCCGTCTTAAAACAAAAGGAAAATCTAAGAACAAAGCTACTCTAACTATGGAGAAAATTCTCTTAGTATCCAAACTTGCTGAACCTCTTTTCTGAAGGATACCTTCGGTATTTATAGAGCTTGGGGATGAAAAGCAGCTTCTCTCTTATGATTGCACAGATGGGATGACTTTAATTCTCTGACTGATGCGCCGAATATTTGTCATCGAAAAGCTAAGTGTACTTGTTATCGTTAGCGGCTTGTCAACTTAATTCGGATTCGACCATCATCAGCTTTCTGTCCCATCGTAATTAATTATGCTTTTCACCCAGATGCGCCCATAAGTTGTGCCGACTCTATGTGGCAATCCTTCTTGGGCACATGTTTGCGAGCTCAAATCACTGCAAAGCCTTGCAGTAATGCTGCACTCGACCATTGATTTCTTATGATTGCACTTTTTGCCCTGTGTTAACGCATATTCTGCATAAAAATACCAAAGTTAACTGTTCTTATGCGATGTACGCATAGACGGAAATGTTATGAGCTTAATGCTTTTTGGACGCAATCTAACATATTTTATCAACTCAAACCTTCATTGTTTAATAATTTAGCACTGTAATAATGTGCATTTCTGCCCGTTATCAAGATGCATGGAGAAGTAGAGTTTAGGGCAAATTTCACCAAGTCATTAAGTTTGGTCATAAGGCTAATCCCGGCTTGCCATACTAATGCATCGCACACCTCTCGGTGGTCAGCAACATGCTTATATCTCTATAATGCATGGTTACGTTGAGCATAAGATTATTCCTATCTCTAGGAACACTGCTTACTTTGCTTAGTGAATTACACTACTTACCTGCTCGGACTGTTGGTTATAGCTACTCAGCTCATAGACAAGCATTTTGATAGCCTCACACCAAGCAAAGACGATTGACTCACTATACTCGGACAATGCACACCTCTCGATGGTTTGTTACCTGCGTCATATTTCTATGTCGTATGATTGAGTATGTGATAACCCTTGCAATCTACACTTAACTCATTACGGTGAAAGTAAAAGATGATAATAGTAGAAGAAGAAGATGAAAATGATGTTGAAGAAATTAAAGAGATGCATTAATTACAAAATGTATTAATGTCTTAAACCAAAATGTAATACAATATAGAGATAAGAAGAGAGGTGGAGGGCTAGATGTAGATAATCTCTTGCTTCCATCAGATGTATGTCAAGGCTATCGGTGGTGCCATGGATGGGCAGTTGAGTAGTCTCTCTCAAGCTCTATCTCTGACGAAGCTCCGGTCATCACTCGAAAAGGGTTGTGAGAATAAAGAACTCTAAAAAACTAACTGCTCATGCTCTCATCTGTGATCACAAGAATCTGCCTAAGGTAGACACTCAGATACTTTGAATCTGGGCTTCAAGGCTCTATTTATAGAGCTCAAACGCCGACAACATTAGTAATCCCACTCTGAATCACTGTCATCACTGACGCAGTAGTTGAAATGACATCATGATCTTATCTTTTTTATACTCCCAAGGTATGTGTTCATGATTGTTTCTTCTGAAGCATCAACACATTCCACTAACTTTGTGATCGATCTTCTATCACGGCTATCAATCTATAGTTGCAGCATTCCGTGCAACGAAAGTGTCTTCATGAAGATCAATGCATGCGATCAACTTTGTGATGGTCTGGGATCAACGCATGCGATCGATTCCTGCAACAGTTACAAAAATAGACATTGACGCAGAATAACACATGATATATGGTTAGCCGGAATTTTCAGCGCTGATCGACGCAAGCTCATTTTTCCACATGAATCCTTAGTCATTTTAACATATATTTTGCTCATCAACCCTCATAATTCTAAGTAAAAGGCTGCAATAGCTTGTATTTTTATAAGCTATCAGTTAGTCCTTAAGTCTTTTGATCTTTCTTTTTTCCTTTTTTAAATAAAATTAAAAAAAAAATTCAAATTCGACCTATCTGGTTCTTTTCAAAAGATGGGAACCTTTATGGCTTTACTAGGCTATATCGACTCATACAAGAAAGAATCAGAGAAATACGAGAATTTCTTTGTGCCTTGACAGAGGATAGATCATGTCGAGCAACCGACGTTAAAAATTTGTGCTTCCTAGAGGCAGCCAGGTGAAAATAAATTTCTTTTAGTTTTTATTTTCTATTTTCTATTTTTAGAATAGTTTTCAAAAATAGATTTAGAGTAGTTTGTTTTTTTATTTATGTAGGGTTAGGTTTAGTTTAATTTTAATTTTAAAAAATAATTAGGACACAACGTCGTGATGCTACGATTGCAATGTTAAAATGCAGTTCGCAAGAAGGTTTCAATTTTTATTCTTCTTCTTCAATCTCCAACCATTCTTTCCGATCTTCTTTCCTTTCCTTCACGTTTCTTCACCCAAAATAGCGATTTCCCTTCATTTTCCCTTGGATTCGGTCGATTCCTTAAGTTTTCTCCTCTATTTCTCCTTTATTTCGTATGTTTCTCACCCAATTCGAGATCTAGGGCATCTTTGTGCATTTTTTCTGATTTTTTCACTTATGGTAAATTTCTAACCTTCCATTGTGTATTTGCTTCATTGATTTACTGTATAGTGTTGAAAATTTCTTGGATTGCATGATTTCCTTGCTTAAATTGAATGGAATTAAAGAATGAAGTAAATTGTTGAATTTTTTAATAAAATTTTTGGGATTTTCGATGTGCATCTGTACCCTGAGCAAATTAGTACCCAATAGAATAGGTGGCATTGCAACGCTCCTCTGAGTGTTGCAACGCTACGATGTTGAAGACGAAGAAATCCTCGCATACAAGCAAGTGAGCATCAGCCTAGCGTTGGACTTCTATGCCTGACGCTCGAGACCAGTCGCATCATCGTTGCAACGTTCGTTCTAGTGTTGCGACTCTGTCCCTTTTTCTGTAAATACTTCTCGTTTGATTTTTAGGTAAAAATATGCTGAATTTCAATGGAGGCCATATTTTCTTCTTCCCTCTTTATGTTTTTAGTGTCATTAGGGCAATTTTTAGGTTAATTTCAGATTGTCAGCACGGATGGGATTGTATCTCATGGTTTTGTCTATGAGTCGATGAGGTATTTTTCTATCTAGTTCTTGGATTAAGGATTCGATGTAATCTCTTGAGTTTTTTGCCCAATTTGATGTTTATAATTCAAAATTATGTTTTCTTTGAATCTCAATTGAATTAGATTTGCATTTGTATGTTGGATTGACACCCCTATCATGATTGCAATTCTCTGCTAGTTAATTTCAAGTTTGCACGTTTCCTCGTAGTTCATCTATGCTTGAATTTACCCCTGTAGCAACAATTGAATGTGTATATTTAAGTTTATAGGTTGACCTTGAATATTTGCATTATATGTTTAATTTATATTTAAAGAATATTTGATTAATTGCGCATGGATTTTCCTGACATTTAATCGACATAGTTGAATCCTAAATCTTAATGCATGTGTTTCTAGTTCTTTATGGCCTCTAAGAACCCAATTGAATCTAGGAGCATGTAGATTAGTTAGGGCACGGTCTTTTCGGCCTTAATTATTAATAAGGACACTTGATTGATTTCGTTTTAATTGATTGTTGGCCTTTGTAGAGATTAGTTAAATCGCATCAATTGGGTAGTTCTACACGTATAATTCGATGACATAGTCAATTGGCAGAAAACAATGATTGAAATTACATCGAATGCTTACTTGATCTGAGAACTAGATGAACCGATTATGACTTACATTTATCCCTTGCAATTTATTTTCTTGCATTTTTTAAAATTAATCAAAAACCAAAACCTCATTTTACTATCTCCTCGGTCAAATTTAGCTTAAAAGAAATTAATTCAACACTTCTCTGTGGTTCAACCTCGCACTTACCACTGTTGCAAAAGAAATTAATTCATGTTTTAGCTTAAAAGAAATTATACTCGATCCTCCATCTGGGAATCTGCACTTACCCTTAGGGTACTTGACTCATTTTCATAAGTTGTCTCTTGCTTTACTGGGTCTCTAACTCTCTTCCCCTTCGGATGTGGGTCTTGTCTAACTTCAGGGCCTCTACTGGTAAGGTCAACATTTCTCTCCTCTGTCTACCTGTTCAGCCTGCCACTTTTCCTCGACATCTTTCCCTTGAAATTTATTTTACAACCCAGATCCGCTAAAGTTTTACAAAATTTCTTTTGATCAAGTTTGAGGCTTATTAACGACATAAGTCTCAGGCCTATCACTCAACTTTCCAATTTGGTGAGTAAGTTGCAGAGGCAACCAGGAGAGCTTCCTTTTGAACTCGAACCCAATATGAGCAATGTCGGTGCAATTATGACAGTGAGCTGCAATAAAGTCTCATATACTCCTACCTTTGAACCGATGAATGAGCCCTAAGAGCTTGTGAAAGAGGAAGAAAGTGAAGAAATCATTGCAGACCAACCAGTCAACGAGAGGTATGGTTCAATCTTTTATTGAATCTTAATGCTTATGTTCCTATAGCCCCCTTCCTTAGCAGGCTAGCTAAGGGAGTTGCATCTGAGGATGAGGTGAAAGTGGTCAAGTCTTCGAAGAGCAATAAAACTCTATAGCAAAGGGAAAAAGGTCATGGGTTAAGGTTGAAGACCAACCCAAGAGTGAAGAAAGCCCAGTCGTCTACCCAGGTAACTTACCAGCTAAATGTGATGATCTAGGTACATTTTCCTTACCTTCTTTGATAGGTAAGATGAAATTTGAGCATGTGATGCTATACTTAGGATCAACTATTAATATCATGCCTGCATCTATGTACCATGAGCTTCAGTCACATGTCCTGTATTTTACTGGCATTTTAGTTAGTTGGTAAATTGCTCTCTAGTTAAACCTTCAGGAATCATTAAAAGATGTCTTGATTAGGGTTAATAGTTTGGTCTTCCCTTTAGACTTTTGCATTATTGATATGCATGGAAAAAACTCCCCCTCTAATTTGTCCATCTTGTTAGGTCTACCCTTTTTAAAGAACGCTAAAGCTTCAATTGATGTTGACAAAAGGGTCCCTTTCGATTATGCATGAGGGGTAGGCTGAAAATTTTGGAATATCTGAAACTTCTATTATCACTTATCATGCTTGTTCTAGTGCCATGCTTTTTCATGAAAATGGTCAACCAACAAAGTTGGAGGTGATGGATGGAGTGACAGTGATCAACTCAAATCATGAATGATCAAGCCAAATACGGTCAAGCAACCGACCTTAAAAATTTGCACTTCCTGAACACAACTAGACTTAAAAAAATTATTCAGTTTCCTAGATTAGATTCCTTTTCTGTAATTTTTCGTTTATATTTAAGCCTAATTTTTTCAATCGATCTTGTTTTGTTAGGTTTATTGATGGAGAATATCTCAAATTGAGGGAGCTAAATCTTTCCTTCATCCTATGATTCATGAAAGTTTTCTAATCCCTCGTGCATTATCTTCTATCACATTGAGGACAATGTGTGTTTTAAATGTTGGGGGTAGAATATTCAAATTTGGCATATCTTTTTCGTGATTATATAGTTTAGGGTTCTAGAGCACTGTACTTGAACAATGTTGATTGGATTCATGTTGCTTACTTTGTTGCCTTATTCCTCACGATGACTAATCAATGATGCGCTTTTCTAAATCATGTTGGCATGAAATTAGGTAGGAATAAGGCATTTATGATTTTTAGGCCATTTTTTTTAAATTTTGTTTCATTTTTCTCACGCATCTTTGGATTCTTTGTCCATCTATCATGGCTCATACTTGCTTAGAATTGCATTATGAGACCATAGGTAATGTCACGCTAAAAGTCTACACTAATTAGAGAATGTCTTTTGGGATAGTGGAGGATCGCCACAATGCTGTCCTGTGGCACTGCGATACTATAGAATCGTCCACGTGCGCAGTATAAGAGTGTCGCAATGCACAAAGTCCCACTCCTCTGCACTGTATGGCAAGGGTGTCGCGATACTATCCTAAGCGTCGTGACACTTTACCTCTGCTTTATATTAGATGAGCTCAGATTTTAGGTAGTGGAAGAGTGCCGCAACACTGTCTTGTGGCGTGCAGTACTCCAGAACTGTCCGCGTGCACAGTGCAAGAGTGTCGTGACACGCAAAGACCCACTCCTCTTCACTATGTGGAAAAGGCGCCGCCACACTTCCCGAGTGTCGTGATACTTTACGTCTGCTTTATATTAAATTTTTCCCGATTTGACGAGAGATCACGCCCTTTTTCCTCTTTCAAACCTATTTTCTTCTCCTCTCCACTATGAACACTGGTTTTTAGCCTTTTAGTCATCATGGAGCTTTATTCTTATAGTTTAAGGATGATTGGAGGTTAAGGTAATTCTTCTAGTTTGGGTTTGATAGTTTTCCCTTTTTTAGGTTACTTGTGAGACTTGTTCTTCATCAAACATTGTTCAAACTCTTTTGCTTATGGGTTCTAATCTGATTGTATTGATTGTGATTAGTTATTTCTTGTTATTGATTGACAATCAATGCTTGAATGTTGCTTTTTCATGCTTTGGATTTATCTTTGATTAAGGTAATAAATCAGTTAGAAGCAAAGGGTTAGTTTAACTTGCTTGATGTGAGCTGACCATCAATGAGTATTGCTTTAATCAACCTTGACTTAAGATCATATTGAATTGGTTAATTAGTGGAAATTAATTCATTCATCCTAGCAATTTTCCTAAAGCTCAATGTGATTGGTCAATTTGTTTAAAGCGGGTTCATTTTCTATGCTTTTTGATTAATTAGGTAACTAGGACGGTTAATTGGTATTCTAATTAATTTGGCTATACTTAAGCAAAATATGGTTGATCTAGAGTTCGATGAGCAATTAATCTAATTGGGGAAATATAATATTAAACCCGAGCTAGATCTTTCCTTTGTTGAATTTTGCGAATCTCTCTCTCTCTCCTCTTTATTCTCATTTAATTTCATGCAAATTTATTTTCAATTGCAGCAATTCCAAACAACCAACCCGCAAACCCTCCCCCCTCTTTGGTTACTATAATATAAGCTTTTGAATTAAGAAATCATTATGGCTTCCTATAGATTCGACTCCGTATTTTCACTTTACTAGTTTTTAGAGTAAGACACAAAAAAATTATTTGGTTGGGGCCATAATGTCTTAACGACACCCTATCGTAGCTCCCACCAATCTCTCCTCCAAATGAAGAGGTAAGACCTCTATTTATAAAAGTTCTCCATGGGACTTGCATGGATCTTAGCCCAATTGCTTTTGCACAAAATTTTGCCATGGGCCTTAACTAGGTTATATTTTTTCATCCAAGCAACTTTAATTACATGGCTTGATCCAATTTATGATTTTAAGGTCCAATTGGATTTCTACCAATTTTATCGATCATCGTCCAAGCTTAATCACCATTAAATTTGATAAGTCTATTGTTGTGATCGAATAGCTAGATTGGAGACATGTGCCATCTTTTAATTTGCTATTTTTTGATCTCCAGGTTTTAATTTTGATAATCCTTACATGGCACTCAATAAATTTGACTTTGGTTGTGATGACTTGTGATTAGTTAAAATTTCTCATTCAATAGGCTTAGTTTGAATTTGATATAACTTTTTAAAAAAGTTGTTGTCATAGAATAATAAGATTTAATTAAGTAAATAAGTGGTAAATTTCAAAATTTTGAAAAATGAATAGGCATTTTACCATGTTTGGTAAATCAATACTAAATTATTGTTGTTTAATTATAATGTCCAAAATAGACATATTATTATTTTAAGCATTTTTTTAATACTTTAATTACTACTTCATTTGTCTTAATAGAATATTAGAAGAAGGAATTATTATAATAAATAATATCCAACTAAATTTTATTTGAATTTAATGAAAACATATAATAAAGTAAAAACTCATTTGATAAACCCTTGTTATATCAAATTTGTAATTATATAATCTCTTAATTTTAAATTTATGGATGTAAAAATAATAATGTTATTATGATTCATTAAAAGAATTTTGAAATCGTTCTCTATTTTTTATTCAAATAAAAGTTACTCCAATTTCTGAAAATCGCTTTTATCATTTTATTATATAGTTGTGCAATATTGGGTACAAAGCTCTTGCGAATTTTTAATACAAAATTAATTAAATTATTTTCAAATATAGAAAAATAAACGAAAATATAACAAAATTTTAGAACTAATTTTGTTATATCTTGTAAATATTTTCAATAGTTTTATTATTTGAAATAATTTAACATTAGAAAATTCTTAAGAAAAAAGAGTATAATTACATTAAAAAAAACGTTGAAGATTACTCGTGTACATATGGAAAATTTTGTTAGTGGAGTCGGATTTATCTATTTGTACTAAATATGTAAATTAAACTAAATAAATAAATAAATAAAACTTTAAAATTAAATACCCAATCAGTGTTATCAAACACTTGAAACGGTTAAAATTCTTTCCAAATCACTTTTACACCCTTAAAAATAAATCCCAAACGGCCATAAAATTGATCTTTTTTAAAATTGATTCAAAGTTTGTGACAGTGTGAAGTCCTAAAACAATATTTGGGAGCACTTTTTAAGCGACGTGCTATGTTTCTCAGCCCTCAAATGTTTGACAAAAATTACTTCAATAACACTTTCAAAGAATATAGAACCAAATTTTATCCCAAAAAGAAAAAGAGTAAAAAAGAAAAAAGAAAAAATGACACTTATTAAAAAGCACCTATTCTACCAGCCCTTGCCTATAAGCCACAGCCAGTCCAGGGTTACTCCAGCAAATATTCCTGCAAGTAAAAACAGCACCAGCAAATTCCCCAATGCATTCTGCTCTGGTCCCTACACAACACAAACATCACTTTTAGCTTCCAATATATTGTACTCATACTTCACAATCTTGCACATTTTATCTTCTATTTTACCAATCAATCTTACCTTGTAACCTTTTGGTGCAGTAGTGAGCACACAAACAGTGAGGTAACCATTAGTCAAGCCCAAGAACGAGGTGAGTAGTATCATCCAACCTTGATCGCCATACTTGGCCGTGAAGTAGAATGCCGGTATGAGTAAGATACGAGCAAGGATCGATACCATAAGCCATTTGCGTGACTCTAACTTTATACATTTGATGAGTGGAATGTATCTCCCAATAAGGTCGAAAACATTGTAAGCTGCAATTAGCACGAGTGCATACCTGAAAGTAGCAAGAGAGATACTAACATAAGACGACTCCAATCGACAATGTCAAGCTAATTTTATGTGAATAAAAAACATACCATGTTCCTAAACTGTGTGAACCAGTATCCTCAGATAAGAATCCAGGAAAAATGGACAATGTGAGGGCATATATCATGAAAAGGCCAATTGCGTAGTCTATGTTCTGTAACAGTAATTCTTTATTGCTCAGTCGCCCGACTTCGGTTGTTTTTCCCTCGACCTATAGGTAATAATTCTGGTATGTTACTTGAACAAGTTTGATGAGGAGATACTTAGATGATTACAGATGTTATATACCTCATTTGCTACCCTATGGATCCCAGCAGCAGCAAGGTCGGCTGAAACTGTTTTCGATCCTTCTGAGGCTGCCTTGGCCCGAAAGTGCTTAACAATTGGCAGTTTGGGGAAAGTAAATGTGTAGAGGATAACACAGAGAAGCTCAAATACGGCCGAAATCGCAAAGAACAAAACTGCAGAGAACATTTGAAAGAGTAAGTTACAAGTGGCAAGGATCTTAGCAAAATAGAGTTCAAAATCAGAAATAGGAGAAAAGAAAAGAAAGAAAAATTGGAATTCTAATCCAAGTACAAAGCGATTTGCTTCAAAACAAACGAAAAGCCAGAGACGAGAGACATACGAGCTCCTTTGCGAAGGCCATTCTTCGAATTTTCAAATGCTCCCTTTGTAACTAACCTCAAAATAGAGGTAAGAGCGCCTGAGGCAGCACAACCAGCCAGGAAAGACTGAGAAATTCAAGATCAAAAGACAAAAAAATTAGAAATTTGAGACTAGGTAGAGCCAAACTTATAAGACAAGTTAATGTACAAGCCATAGAAAGATGGCAATAACCTGCATAAGTTCAGGATTCATAAAGGAGAGGTCCCCAACCATTCCCCCTTGAACATGAGCATCCGCAATTCCAAAACCGGCGCTAATGATACAAATTCCTATGAAGGGACCAAGCCCTCCTTTTCCAGATGTTGCTAAATCTAACTACAAGAGATTAACAATGGAAAACCACAAAATTTTCACTCAAAAGAATCAAACCAAGTTTCATACAAATTTAGAACTCAAGAACATGAAAGAAAAAAGGAATCCGTGTTTACAATTAAAACCATGAGGGAGCAAATGAAGAACAGGACATATCCAAAGAGATTCCGTTTTCTGGTGTTGATCTTTGCTTCCCTATATGCGAGTATCGAGATTGTTATGAGGGCAAATGGCTGATACACAAGAGTAAGAACTCTTGCAGGGTGATAGTTCTGTACAGGATTTAAAAGGGAGGAAAAAGTCAGTGAGGCTCGTTTAAATAAACATAATGTTCCATTCAAAGCACCACAATGAGACGAGTAAACCATGTGTTTCTAAAGAAGATTAGGCCTTGAAATTCTAGTGAATTGCTCAAAAAGTTAGGGAAGCAAGGTTATTACCGGAAACAAATAGCCATAGTAATCTACAATGGTGAGCATACTGTTCCAAGAAAAGAGGCATCCATTTCCAAGAAGCCAACACACAACCGTTGCAACATATTTCCCCTTTGATTAAACAACAATTTATCAGAGAATTCACAATAAAACCAAGTATCTATACTGCAACAATTTCACTTTAAAAAGAAAAACAAAAAGGGTTTCGATTACAAACCTTAAGCCTTGCAACATGAGCATCTTCATCACTCACCGCCATATCAACTTCCTTTAAACCAGCCGTTGTTATTAATAGGCAATCTGCACATCGAATCGGTTAAAGCCTAAATTAATCCCAACATCAACAGCTTTTAGAAGAACCCTTTAGATTATTTACGTTTACAACGATCAAATGAAGAAGACAAAGAAAAGCACAGATATGTAAAGGAACAGACCTTATTAAAATATTCAAACAGAGCAGGAATCGAAAGCAGAGTCCGTCGGCAAACGAAGAAAAATTTGACGCCAATAATAACAAGTATGAAATCGTGTAAGTGAAGTGCGTCTGATTTATATATACTTCGGAAACTTTTGATTGTTTGTTTTGTATTTATAGTTGGTTTCTTCCTTAAATCATGCGGATAAATGGATCACATGAATTTCTTTTCCTTTTTAAGGATAGATCACATGAACTATGATTAAAGTATAAATATATTTTAAAATTAAATTATCAAATGATTATTGAATCATTTGACCTAAAAGGTCTACTTAAGAAATGATCTGAGAATTTGATCCAATGATCCAATCGGTTTTATCTAAAGTTGAACTATTTTCATTAAAAAAAAAAAAAAAAAATGTTCCAATTAAATTTATCTATATTTAATCAATTATCTACAATTTATCTATAATATATTAGAAAGGAATAATCTTTTTAAAAACCTTTTGGAAGTATACTTTAATCTTATTATAAATATTATAAATAGTGGTAGATAGATGCTCATGGTTAGTGTCTAAATATCATATGCTTTATGAATATACATTATTAGTATCCAAGTCATTCCACATCTTACTTGCCAAAACTCTTATAAACAGTGGTCATTTGTGGGTTTTGGGATTATGGATTGGTGAAAATTTTGTAAGAAATTGAAAGAGAAAAAATAATTTCATTTCATAATTTCAATTATATTTTAATTTTAGTTGTTTTATTATTTTATTTTGTTTGTTTATATATTTTTGATATTATATTATCTTTATATTATTGTATTATAATTTCTCAATATTTGTGTTCTCGTTGTGTGCCGTTATGCTCCTCAAATTCACAACACATTATCAGCATGAGCTCCTATCATTAATTTTTTAAAAACATATAGAGTGATTTTATGTAACTTTTTTTATGCTTTTGTAGTTTTTTTCTATACATGCAATATATTCACCTATTGATCCTCACCTATTGATCCTCACCTATTGAAGAGGGTGGAGAAAAAACCTTGCTTTCGAGGTTCAAGAAATTTCTCAAACTTTCAACACTTTAGAGGCTGACAAAGTGACAAAGAAAAGAGTGATTATTTAATTTTTGTGTATTTTTCACGTTTTTATTTTTGTAAATGCAAACTAAAAGTTTAGGCGTTTATAATAATTTTTACTATTTTTTATATATTTTTTAGTTCTTTTTTCTCATTTTAAATTTGCTACAAGTACACAACAATTCCTAAAAATTTGAAATAAAATTTAAAATCAAGAAAAGATTATAAAAAATAAGAGACTGAGATTTTAGGGTTTTTGTTTGCATAAAAAAAATTATATATTTTTTAAAATTAAATTTGAAAAAGAAATTGAAATTAGGAGAATAATAAAATTATTTTATTTTCAACCAAGAAAGAAGCATTAAGAAATTTTATTCTAAAATAGAATCTAATAATATTTTATTTTAATTAAAGTTTAAAATTAAAAGGATAATCACATCATCTAAATCAATTAAAAAAATTAATATAGATAAGATTATAACGGAAAAATAAATAATATTTTGATTTAAATTAAAGTTTAAAGTTAATAGAATAATCAAATAATCCAATCTAAAATAAATAAAAAAATAGAAAAAGATTTTAGTTTAATTTAAAGTTTAGATTTAGGAAGCTAACAAATCATCAAATAAAAAAAAACTTTTTTTAAAAAAAGAAAAAAATTATCACGATTTTTTAAAATAAAAAAGTATTACGTTAAATCAAAGTTTGAAATTTAACAAGATAGCCAAATCGTAAGAATGTTTAAAAAAAAACAATTATTTTGGTTTAATTTAAAGTCTAAAAGTTAGAGGGTAATAAAAAAATCCAATAAAAAAGTTTTTTTTTAAAAAAGGATCATCATGAAATTAAAAAGAAAAAACTTGGTGTAAACCAAAATTTGCCATTAAGAAGATGATCAAAATTAAAATTTTAAAAAAATTAGTTAAGAGATAATTATCATGAAAATTAAGAAAAAGTAGTACAAAATTAAGATGATAATCAAATAATCTAAATCCAAATCTAAATATCAAATACATTTTTCTAATCAAGTGACTGTAAATTTATTAAAAAAAGTAATATTTTTGTTCATAAAGTTAAACATTTGAAAGATAATCAAATAATTCCAATTAAAATAAAAAAGTTTTTTTAGGTTGTTATTATCACAAAATTTATATATTCTTTTATACATGTTTAATTTGTATTTTCATTTATAATACATTTTATACTCAACTGAAATAATTATTATTTTTCCTCATCAACTCCCAAAATTTTATAAACGGTTTTCCATGACTTATTTAAAAAAATAAAACTCTCTTATTCTTAAGTTATAAAGTTGTATTATTAAAATTTTATAAGTCAATTCTCTTTCTAATCTTTATGCAACACGTTTAACTCGTACAAACTTTTTTGGACTACTATATCTTTATATCAATTTTGAAATTTACAATCATACCATTAAATTAGTTTAGTAATAATATATTAGAAAGGAAGAATCTTTTAACCTTTTGGAAGTATACTTTTATCTATAATCTTTATATATATATATATATATATAATAAAAAAGAATAATTTTTTAAAAACTTTTTTGTTGGACTACTATATTCTTACCTTTTTAATGTGGAGTAGGAGAAAAGAATTTTTTTAAAAAACTTTTTAAAAAAATTTACAATCATACCATTAAATTAGTTTAGTAATATATATATATATATATTGAAAATGCATTATTGGCCATCACTTATATATTTAAATATCACAGTTGAAAAATAAAATTATTTAAATACTATAATTGAACTCTCTCTTTCAATATTTCGTTCTTTTTCCCTGGAACCTAAATTGGTTGAATACCATTGAAAAAAAAAAAAAAAATCGGCTAAATACCAATCGGTAAGCAATGAGTTTGTATCCATTAATACTAACATAATTATTCATTAATTATATATTCATGTGGTTTTTGTATCTGTAGTATATATTTATGTTCTACTATATCTAAAAAGTGTTATATGGGGTTAGGGTGCTATAGAGAGAGATTTGATTCCCATCGGTTTTATCTTAAGTTTGAACATTTTTTTTTTAAAGTATTGTAATTAAAGTGTGAGACGGAGGAATCGAATCTCAAATCTTGAGGTTGATAATATGAACACTATTGTGTTGAGCTATGCTTTTGTTGGTAAATTCAACTATTTTGATGAGAGGAAAATTGATTCAATTAAATTTATCTATATTTAATCCATTATCTATAATCTATTTATAAAATAATAGGAAGAAATTTTGAAAAACCTTTTTGGAGTCTTTAATCAATGATATAAAAAGAGAAATTTTTAATTTTTTTTAACCACTATCCTTACTTTAATTTTCAAATTTACAATCATACCATTAAATTAGCTTATCGATATATATATGTGTGTGTGTGGGGGTTAAAAATGCATTACCAGTCATTATTTATATGTTTAAATATTATCACGATTCAAAAACAAAATTATTTAAGTCTCGTTTGATAACAATTTTATTTTTTGTTTCGTTTTTGGAAATTAAGCATATGAACACTACTCTCGCCTCCAAATGTCTTGCTGTGTTATCTATCTTCACCAATGGCTTCAAAAATTAAATAGGCTTAATTGAACGTTCTCTCTCAATATTTCATGTTTTTTCCTTAAACCTTAATTGGTCGAATACCATTTTTTTAAATCGGTTAAATACTATTTTTTAGTACAAATGAGGTAGGGAGATTTGAACCACGGACCTCATAGTCTTCAGTACACACTCATGCCACTTGAGTTGAGCTTCTGTTGGTCAGTTAAATACCAATTCGTAACTACTGAGTTTGTATCTATTAATACTAAAAAATATTTATCAATCATATATTCACATGGTTTTTATGTCTGTAATATATATCTGAAGAAAATTGGACAAGAGGATTTCCATGAGCAGCAGAAGGATCTTTCCAAATTTCATTCGTATATGAACTTTACAATTACAATCACAAACGGAAACATGTGGTTATGCATAAAATAGAAATTACAGCATGCTTTACTACAGATCAAGGGAGGAATCAACAAACCTTTGTAGACTCATCTTCTAGTTCCTTGATCACGAACGCTCGATCACAGCAACACAGCAACACACGAACGTTCGTCCAATACAACCTCTACACTGCACGAACATTGCGCACTCGAACTAAGCGATCGCCAAGATCATGAACATCCTGAACACTGCGAACGGCCTCCACAAAACCTCGACAGTGTCGAGTTGAGTATGACACCACCAAGAAGGTTACCTTGGTATTCTCGGTGTGGGAATCTAGAGGGTGGGCTCTGTGTGGACTTGGTTTGAGGTAGAAAACTGAAGGAACCACAATCGTGTAAAAGATTGAGCAAGTGGAAGATGGAACAACTTATCGTATAGGTCGATGTCCAATCGTTTAGGAAAAGCTATGTGATCATTTAGCTCATCACATAGCTGAGTGTCTATCGGGTAAGAACAATCCACGATCGTTTAGCTAACTCCAAGTTGTTGCTTAGTAAATCTTATTTACTTGACAACTTATTCGTGAGCAATTTCCGAGAATGGAAAACTCAAAAACAACATTTTTGCAAATCCTTTTATCAACCTTACTAAAATTAGAAAAACATTTTTCCTTTTTATCTCACAATTACCATGAAACCACCAATAACCTCCTACTCAATTGGTTATTAGAGAAAAAGAGATAATTATCCAATAATTAATATTGTTATAAATATAATGATAACTAACTTACCATAATACATTCATACCCTATAGTTTTAATATTTCATCTCATGAAACATATAAACCATAACTCTTTTTCTATTCCATGGCTCTTAATGTAAATTTCATTTACATTAATCCTCCACTTGATGTATCTCATATACCATATCGATCATATCATATCTAATCAAATTACTTCTTGTCAATTTGAACATTTAAAATCAACACCAAGAACTGATCCTCAACTTGAATCTATTGAGCTACCAAGGGGATCTTATGGACCTGTAGCTCGAAGCTCCAACGATATGTGAATAACTAACTAAACTCTTTAGTCATGGAATCTACCATCCGTTAACTGCCAGGCTCTACACTAAAGACCGACAGTTGAACTCTCCTTACCACAGATATATTATGTGTCCATCTTAACCAATCAATAATGCGACAACCCTTCACAGATCGCTCATAAGTACAGCTTGGCTAATAACCGTTATGCCCCTATAGTTACATCTAACTCCTTAAATACCACTGAATCCTCTAATGAACATAAGTCATAGTCCTACTATGACTGAGTCCTCTCTTCCAAAGAGAAGTTGTGGCCACTATGTTCAAGCCTCGAAATCAGCCCTTAAGGGAGAAATCTATCTACTTACCCCTGTTTCAAGGAAGGAGTGAATTCCATCTTGTGTAATTGAGTTCTCAACTCCCAAATCGGACAAGTCCTCAAAAAGGTAGGCATGTTGAGTTGGAAATCTGGCCACTCTCACCCATACTAATCAAAGGACCGCCATCAAAGGTAGGAGTTTCCAAAACACTCAGGATTGAGGTCGTGTCATCTATGGTCGTTTAGGTCAGATGTAAGTCTCCAGTATCAATGGCATTATATACAGAGTCTAGTCATCTCGTGGTCCAATCTTATACAAACTCTTTGATTAGGATACCCCCGCTCACATGTCTCCATATGAATGGTTAGGATTTACCATCTGTAGCAGTTTACAATACTTGTAAACCTCTACAAAGTGGGTCGTATCCGTAGTGTCACCAGGATCAGTATCCCACCTTAATCTTTAAACTACAGACCTATTTAGGTTATCACTTAAGGCATGATCCACTTTTATATCACATATACATGCTTAAGTTTACATAAGATTACCATGGAGCTTTGTTTATTGGATATGAGTAAATGCCAGAATGAAATAATAGTTATTTTATTCATAAAACAATGTGTATAATTACAAACAATGAGACTCTGGGAGAATTAGGACACCAATCCCAACAATATCTATATCTATACTTTATCTAAGAGGTGTTATATGGGGTTAATATGCTATATGGGGAGAATTTTTATCTACTCATTTCCCTTTTACTATTTAATAAATACCCATTATTCTTAGGTTGTATGTCCTAAAACTCGCAGTTTATAAATCTTTAAACTTATTCTATTTTACAATAAAGTTCTTGTTGAGGTTTATTCAATAAAGTTGTTATTGAACATGTAAGTTGCACATGTATATAATCTAAATACAATAAAGTAATGAACCTCTTGCTATAGCATGAATACTTGAACTTTATGTAGAGACATAAAAAAGGATCAAGTTTGAATATATAGCCAAAACAGTCTATATGTATAAGGTTAGAGTTGGGTACATTAACCTGGAAACACTATGGATGCGACCCACTTTGTATATGATACTAATGATGTAATCCTGAAATCATTCATGTAGAGAAGTGAGATGGGGCATCTTATGCAAAAGATGTTTGCATAAGACTGGACCACAAAATAGTCACTTTTCTTTATAACACATTTTACTATTAAAACTGACTATTTTAATTGGATGACCTTATGTAACTTGATCTCAATTCTGAACTAACTATGAACTCTTGTTTATTCAGAATTATCCTTTAATCTGAATAGGTGAGAGTGACTCATCATCGCCACTCGATAAGCCTCCCATTTTAGGGGTAAGACTGGGTAGATAGTTGGGACATAGTCTTGCAAGATAGAATTCACTTTTTTCTGACTTCAAGGATAGTAGATAGGTTGTTCCCTTAAGTATTGACTCCTAGTCTTGAATAAAGGGGTCTCGCCCTCTCTATGTCCGAGAGAGACTCGGTTTATTGGTAGGACCATAAACCAATTGTTCATTAGTAGATCAGTGGAGACTTAAGGAGTAACATATATTATAGGGTAAAACGATATTTTTTGACCAAGTTGTAAATACAAACAACCTGTGAAGGATCGGCTTACTGATTATGGTTAGATCAAGTGGACAAAAATATATCTACAATGAGGAGAATGCAACTACTGAGCTTTAGTAGAATGTCCCGATAGTTAACGAATATTGATTATTTGGTAAAAGAGTTTAACCAATTAAACCTCATATCGTTGGAGCTCATGATCTGTAGTTCCATTAGGTCCCTCTACTGGCTCGTAAATAGATTAAACCTTAGAATAGTGTGTTGAGAGAATTTGAATTGTTCAAATACAGATTAGGGTTTGAATTATTATATCTGATATAATTAACGTTTAATTATCGAATTAAACAAAAGAATTGGAGAGTTAAAATATTTTAATTTGATTTAAATATTATGAATAAGGATTCATTTATGGAATATATGTTTAATTAATTTAATATTTGATATTAAATTAAATTAAAATTATTTAATTAATTATTTAACTAAAATCAATTATTTTATATTAATTTTATTTAATATTAGATTTAATTTTAATTAAATTAAATTAATTTTTTTAAATGTTTAAAAAGTGGGAAGTGGGAAATTCCCACACTTCCCACTTTCTTATTTTTAATAGTTTTATTTAACACCTTTTATTCCATTAAATAAAATTGAATTAGGTGTTAATTTTAATTCAATTTTATGCTAATGCATGTTGCATTGTTTTGGTCTATAAATAGATGGTTTTAAATTATTTTAAATTTTTCTTGCAAATTTAAAAATTGTAGAGAAAAACTAGGTTTTCTCTCAATTTTCTCTTCAAACTCAAATTCTCCTCCAAATTCCTCTCAGTCTGGGTTCCACCACCTAATCTAAGGCCAAGAGCATAATTGAGAAGTCCTTGTGGTAGTCTTCAACAAGCTTGAGAGTAGATTTCATCAATAGATTGAAGCATTCAAGAAGTTCTTCAAAGGTTATACCCTAAACCCTAATTAGGTTTAATTTTGATCTTGTATGCTTAACCATGAAATTATTATAATTATAGTGTTTTTAGGTTGTAATTGATCAGTTCTGGGAAAGAGGACAACATTAAATTTGTAGAAATTCAACTTCTAGACTCGAAATCACCTCCTAGACCCAAGACCCACTCCACAACTTGACCCGAGGAGACACGTGACCCGCAAGCAGCTCCTGACGCGTGTAGCAGCTCCAGACCCAACCTACAACCTGGTTTGTAAAGCCTCCGCCTTCCACGTTTGAGATCGGAGCACTCGACCCTTTTGACTGGTTTTGACTGGGTTTTGGTGGTTTTAGAGCCAGTTTGAGGAGTTTTTAGGTGGTTCAAGTTGGTTTGAAGTGTTCGGGTCTGGTTCAAGACTATTTTTTAATTTATTATTATAATGATTTAGTTTTTAGCTAGTCGAGGATGCCAAAATTGGTCCATTTTTAGTGTGATTTATTTAATTATTCATTGTGAATGTTTGGTTTAAATAGTTTATCTTCTGTGTGCATATTATATGCCATGTAGATTTTAAATCCCACCATAGGATAAACATATAGAACGCATTGAAAATATATTATAAGTATTATAATGTATAGTATGCATATTTAGGATTCCATGAATTGTGATATAAGTTGTTATATATAGCATGTTAAATATGAGTTATAAGTATATTGTCTTTATAAAAGAAATTAGACATTTAAATCTTTAACAAAGATAATTGCATACTCACCTAGGGTTAACAAATAACAACTTGTTTTAATTAGTTAAAATAGGTCATTATCTTGTAAAATTTTGGTTACAAACTCACTCAAGCTAAAATCCTATCTAAGGCTAGAGATACTTAAGTTGACGATTTATGGAACACCTACTACTTAGGGATCTTAGCTAGTTTTTAAGCATTGTTAACCTGGTTTTATGAGCATGCGTGAGCTATTTGAGGTAATAAACTAGTTTATTGCTTAGACATCATAGATTAAGTCCAAATATAAACGTTATACTTGGATAAACATCTAGAGTTAGGTTGCTTTTGACCGTAATATACCTAAGTAAATCATATATACCAAAACAATTAGAACACTTTAGTGGGAGATTAATAATATATATGATATATTGTTTTTAGCTCTCACGTCCCTAAGAGTTCACACCATGAGGTCCATGCTCGGCTTGTGTCACTTTTACCACGATTGTTCCATTCGAAAAGTGTTTGCATGGGTCAATAACAAGGTGAATAGGAGAAGTAGTTCATAGTAAGTGGGTGAAGGAAATGTGTCAACATATCTTGCGGTCTCTTCCAAAGCACTATGAGATTTCTATGCTCCACCTGCGCTTCATTTTTAGGCGACTACCCATTCGGAGGGTTGTAACATAGGGATCAGAACATCGAAATCTTCAGAAATGAATAGGATTTCTTAATTCCATATTCAACATTGTTTTCCAATTTGGGAATTTGTTGATACTGTTCTTTGAAATCTAAAAATCGAGGGTTATACTTACAAGAATTACTAAGTGTTAGTATGTTCTTGACTAAAAATGATTGCTAAATGACTATAGGAATAAAGAGTTATTCTAGCATTAGTATTTAGTCAAGAATGTCTTGCTTCAGTGAAGGAGTATTTTGACTACCCCTCGGTAGCATCTATTTTGACTCACTAAAGCATCATTGTAATTAATAATGAGATAGGTATATTATTACTTTTGCTAAATAAAATTGGGTTTAAAAACAATTTACTAATATATTTTGTTTATATTTTCAGCATGTCGAATTCTATTATTCAACTTTTAGCTTCCAATAAGTTTAATGGCGAAGGTTATTCAACCTGGAAATCAAATATCAATACAATACTAGTTGTGGATGATTTAAGGTGTTTTTTTAACTGAGGAATGACCTCCAGTTCCCAGCTCAACCGCAAACCGAAATGTTATGATGCGTATGACAAAGGTTTAGGGGAAATGAGAAAGCCCCAGCCTATATCTTAGCCAGTATATCTAATGTCTTGATTAAGAAGCATGACATTATGGTTACTACCAAAGCGATCATGGGATCATTGCAGGCAATGTTTGGACAACCGTCCTCATCCATTCAGCATGATGCTCTCAAATACGTTTACAATTTTCGTATGAAGAAAGGGACCTTTATTAGAGAACTTGTCTTGAACATGATGGTCATTTCAATATCTTGGAGGCAAATGGGGCTGTCATAGATGAGAAGAGCCAAGTCAACTTCATCATGGAATCTCTTCCAAAAAGTTTCTTGCAATTTTGAACATATGCCGTGATGAACAAAATAGAATAATCTGACTACTCTTCTTAATGAGCTTCAGACTTATCAATCTCTGATGAAAAATAAAACTCAGGAAGGGGAAGCAAATGTTGTAACCTCTGATAAATTCCAGAAGGGATCTTCATTTGGACTAAACCTTCTGGTAAGAAATTTGGACCTTCTACTTCTAAGGATAAGAGTATCCAGATGAATAATAAAGGAAAAGGGAAAAAGAAAGCTCTTACAAATAAGATCAAGATCAAAGTTGCTAAAGGTAAATGTTGTCATTGCAACAAAGACAGACACTGGAGAAGAAATTGCCCAAAGTACCTTACATTGAAGAAAGATGAGAAAGAGAAACAAGGTAAATATGATTTACTCATTATTGAACATGTTTAATGGAAAATTCTTATTTGACCTAGATATTAGATTCAGGTGTCGCTAACTATATTTGTACTTTCATTTAGGAAACTAGTTCCTGGAAACGGCTGGTAGAGAATGAGATGATATTAAAGGTGGGAACAAGTGAAGTTGTCTCAACTCATGTAGTGGGAGATTGAAGTCATTTTTTTGAGATATTTACATTTTGTTAGAAAATGTATATTATGTACCTGATATGAGAAGGAACTTAATATCAATCTCTTGTTTATTATAACATATGTACAAATTACTTTTGAAATCAATGAAGTGTTCATTAGATTAAGAGGTGTTCAATTATGTTTTACTAAACTTGAAATAACTTGTATATGTTAAAACCAACTGAGGCAAAAGCTGTTTTAAATATAGAGATGTTCAAAACAGTTGAAACTCAAAATGAAAAACGAAAAGTTTCTAATGCCTATCTTTGACACTTAAGACTTGGACACATAAATCTCAATAGGATTGTGAGATTGGTCAAGAGTGGATTCCTAAATCAGTTACAAGACAACTCTATACCTCCGTATGATTCATGTCTTGAAGGTAAAATGACCAAAAGATCTTTTACATGAAAGGGTCTAAGAGCCAAAGAACCTCTAGAACTCATACATTCAGACTTCTGTGGTCCAATCAATGTTAAAGCACAAGAAGGATATGAATATGTCATCAGTTTTATTGATGATTATTCTAGATATGGCTATATTTATCTAATGCATTATAAGTCTTAAAATTTTGAAAAATTCAAGTGATAGTCAAAACAATCAAAATGTGGAAGCAAACAGAATAAATAAGCACTCTAATTACACTTAATTTGAGTTTAAAAGCATGCTTAAAAACAATTTGACAATAAAGAGGGTTTCATATAGACATACCTTTGTAGAAACACTCTTGATCCTAGTTGAAGTCCACGAAATTGATCTACAAAACTCTAGTAGACTACCAACAGAGTCTCCTCTACTATCCCCAGCTTTGGATTGAGTGGTGAAAACTCCCAATTGAGATGAAATTACAAGGGTTCGAGAGAATTTTGAAAGCAAAAAAAGTTTATACTTTAAATTTCAGAAAAATAAAATTGCATGAGCTTCATCAATCTAAATTATGAAGTATTTAACAAGTATATGTAACGATCGGATCCTTACATATTATGTTCCGACCGCTACGACATGCATACTTAGACTTTTCTTTCATGAGATGAGTTTTGGTAAAAATCTCAAAAGAACATATCTAAGATTTTATTAATTAGGTAGAAAACTATATAAAAAAGTTTATTTTACAAAACACCAGGATCCATAAAACATTAGCGTAGTGATACAAAAATGCATATGCCTATGATAGTGAGCTTGATGGTTGGCCATTTGAGCGACGTCCAGTTCTGCCACCTACGCTATGTCCTTACCTACAAAGTCTATAAAATAGGATGAGTATATAATATACCCAGTAAGTAGTTCTCACATAAGGTAGTGACCAAATGCACAATCACATGCAACATGTCCTGAAAACATATGATTGAGACCGAAAACATATAATAACATGTGATGGTCGGTTATGCTTCTAACGTAAATTTCTCCACCCTGGTAGAAAGATGAAGACTTAAGCAGAAACTAAACCATCTGATGATTAGCGGGTCATGCAGTCAGTAGGGCCAGAGTCGCATCCAACGTCAACCATTAGCATAAACGTAAGATTGGACTAGAGGGGTGCAACCATATACCCTGTTAGTCCCTAGCATAAACTTGACATAGAACTGGGTCTAGAGGGGTGCAACCATACATGCCCTGCTAGCCCTAGAAGCATAACATTTATCTAATTAAAATTTAATCTTATTTCATCGTTGTGAACAAACATAATGCATGGGGTCCCTTGTCGATAAACGTATTTTAAACATGTAATGCAACATAACAATAACATAATTATGTAGCATATGAAAGGTACACTACCATGAAACACTTAAAAAGAGGGTGAGATTACCTTGACTGCGATCCTAGTTATTCCTTATTATTCCTTATGGTTTAATCAGTAGAGCTTTCCCTCTTAAACAAGAATGAAATTTAGGCAGCACTTCTCTCGCGTTTCCTCTTTCTAACTAACATTACTTCACCATTTTCACACGATTTTTACTACTGAGTTTTGTTTGAAAATGAGTTTAACTTCCAACCCAAAGCCTTCTATTTATAGCTGTTTCCAGCTCTTCTCTGTTCGAAAACTCATCCTATAAATGGCTTCTTTAAAATTACTTACGTTTAAGAATTTCTCTTAATAAGACACCTAATTTTGGCTAACGTTTGCCCTTAAGTCATCAACCTTTGTTTGTATTCAATTTTAGGGTTCTTCATGTATAATCTATAAGATCGTGGCCAAATTCAACGCATAATCCATGCTTCTTTCCAAATCTCGCTCTCTCTGTTCTCAGAATCTCGCTCTCTCCAACTTTCTCGCTGGTTTGGCTCTCGTGGCCCTCGCTCTCTCCAGCTTTCTCGCTGGTTTACTCTCGTGGCTCTCTCTCTCCAGCTTTCTCGCTGGTTTACTCTCGTGGCTCTCGCTCTCTCCAGCTTTCTTGCTGGTTTACTCTCGTGGCTCTCACTCTCTTCAGATTTCTCTCCAATATTTCTCTCCAATCTCGCTCTCTCTCCAGGCACTTTCTCGTTGAGAATTTCGCTCTCTCCAACTTCTAATTAATCCTCCATGATTCTGCCCTTTTTATTCATTATTTTTGGATAATTAATAAATTTCTTATTTTTTTCCAATTCTAAATTTCTACCCGATTTTCCTATTAAATTTATTTGTTTTCCTCCTTTCTAAATTAGGGTTAGGGTATTACATTTACTACCCCTTAAATAAAATTTCGTCCTGCTTAACATTTGACATTTAATTTCTTGTAGTATATGCGTACAAATTTGGGTTGTTACATATAAACATGCAAGTACTTATACATTCAGCCAATCGACACCTCAATTATCACTAAGTAGGTGGATAAGGTGTCAAAAAATGGAAAATCCTACTTCCAACATCAAATGTTGGATTTTCCCACTTTCAAATTCATTTTGCAAATTAAATTAAACTAAAATGAATTTTCTAAATTTGAATTTTGATTTATTTTAAATATTTAATTAAATAAAGTTATTTAATTAATTAAATAATAATTTAATATCAAATATTAAATTAATAATTTAACACCCAGTACGCCCCAACAAAATGGTATAGTAGAGATGAGGAGTAGAACTCTGTTAGATATGCTTCGTTCGATGATAAGTTTTGCTCAGTTGCGTAATTTATTTTGAGGATATGCAGTACTGACTGTAGTATATATTTTGAACATGGTTCCCTCAAAACGTGTTTATAAAATACCATATGGGTTATGAAGAGGGTGTAAAGGTAGTTTACGTCATTTTAGGATATGAGGATGCCCGATACACCTATTGGTACAGAACCCAAAGAAATTGGAATGTCGTTCAAAAGTATGCCTATTTGTATGGTACCCTAGAGAAAAAAAAAAGTAGTCTATTTTATGATCCTCAAGATGATAAAAATTCTTTATCGAAAAATGCTACATTCTTAGAGAAGGATCACATAAGAAATTATCAACCTGACAGTAAACTAGTATTCAGTGAAATATCCAAAGAATCTACAGGTAGACCAACAAGAGTTGTTGATAAGGTTGGTCCATCAATAAAAGTTGTTGATGAAACTTGTACATCTGGTCAGTCACATCCTTCTCAAGAGTTGAGAGTGCCTCAACGTAATGGGAGGGTTGTTCAACAGGTGGACTGTTATATGGTTTAACAGACACTTAAGTCGTCATACCTAATGATGGATTGGAGGATCCATTCACCTTTAAACAGGAAATGGATGATCTAGATCGAGACCAATGGATAAAAGCCATGGATCTCGAAATGAAGTCGATGTACTACAATCCAGTCTGAACATATAGATCAACCAAATGGGGTAAAACCTATAGGTTGCAAATGGATCTACAAAAGAAAACGAGACCAAGATGGTAAGGTAGAAACCTACAAAGCTAGACTCGTGGCAAAAAAGTTTACCCACAAAGAGGAGGTTAACTATGAAGAAACCTTCCCACCAGTTCCTATGATTAAGTTTATTAAAATACTCTTGTCCATTGCTTCCTTCTATGATTATAAAATATGGCAGATGGATGTCAAGACAGCTTTTCTGAATGGCTATCTTGAAGAGAATATCTATGTCTCAACCAGAGGGATTCATTGAACAGAGTCAAGAGCAAAAAATTTGCAAACTTAAAAGATCCATTTATGGATTAAAGCAAGTATCTCGATTCTGGAATATAAGATTTGACACTACTATCAAATCTTATGACTTTAAATATAACGTTGACGAACCTTGTGTTTACAAGAAAATTGTCAACAAAACTATAGTTTTTCTGGTATTATATGTTGATGATATTTTACTTATTGGGAATGAGGTAGGATTTCTTGCCGATAGAATGGCTAGCATTACAATTTCAAATGAAATATTTAGGAGATGCTCAATATGTTCAATATGTTCTTAGAATCAAAATAGTTTGAAATCGCAAGAACAAAGCACTAGCCTTATCTCAAACATCTTAAATCAACAAAATATACTCTAGATATAAGATGCAAAATTTCAAAAGAGATTTATTACCTTTCAGGCATGGTATTCATTTGTCTAAGGAGCAATGTCCTAAGACACCTAAAAAAATTGAGGCTATGAAACGAATTTCGTATTTATTAGCAATCAGGAGTTTGATGTATGTCATGTTATGCACACGCCCAGACATATGCTATGTAGTTGGAATAGTCAGCAGATTTCAGTTAAGTTCTAGATATGATTATTGGACTATCATTAAGAGCATCCTCAAGTATCTTCGGAGAACGAAGGGCTATAGGCTTGTGTATGGTCCTAAGGATCTCCTTACAGGATATACTGATTCTAATTTTCAATCTGTTGTGGTTTCTAAAAAATATACTTCAGGATCAATATTCACTCTAAATTGAGAAACTATAGTATGGAGGAGCATAAAGCAAAGTTGTATTGCTAACTCCACCATTGAAGTGAAGTATGTAGCTATGTGTCAAAAGAAGCAGTATGGCATAGAAAGTTCCTGATGATTTGGAAGTACTTCTAAATATGCATGTACCTATCACCCTCAATTGTGATATCAGTGGAGCAATTGCAAACTCAAAAGAACCAAGAAGTCATAAGCATGGAAAGCACATCAAATACAAGTACCATCTCATCAGGGAGATAGTATACCGAGGAGACGTGATAGTCACGCAAATAGCCTCAGAAGACAATCTAGCTGATCCATTTACAAAGGCCCTCACGGCTAAAGTATTCGAGGGTCACTAGTCAGATTAGGACTACGAGATTCATAAATCTAGTTATTTCTCCCTTACTCAACATTGTATATATGTTAACCTACTAGATTTTTAGTCCAAGTGGGAGTTTGTTTGGTTGTATGTCCTAAAATTCATAGTTTGTAAATATTTAAACTTATTCTATTTTACAATAAAGTGGTTGTTGAGATTTATTCAACAAAGTTGTTATGAACGCGTAAATTACACTTGTATATAGTCTAAATCCAATAAACTAACGAACCCCTAGCTATAGCATGAATACTTGAACTTTATGTAGAGACATAAAAGAGAATCAGGTTTGATTCTATGGACAAAATAGTCTATAAATATAAGGTTAGAGTTGGGTACCTTAACCTGAAAATACTATGGATGCAACCCACTTTGTGTATGATACTAATGATGTAATCCCAGAATCATTCATGTAGAGATATGCGAGTGGAGGCATCCTATGCAAAAGATGTTTGCATAAGACTGGACCATGAAGTAGTCACTTTTCTTTATAACACTGTTTACTATTAAAACTGACCATTTCAGTTAGAGGACCTAAGGTAACTCGATCTCAATCCTGAGCTAACTATAAACTCTTATTTATTCGGAATTATCCTTTAATCTACATGGGTAAGAGTGGCTCATCGCCGTTGCTCAATAAGCCTTCCATTTTAGGGATAAGGCCAGGTAGATAGCTGGGAACATAGTCTTGCAAGATAGAATTTACTCTTACCCGACTTTAAGGATAGTAGATATGTTGCTCTCTTAAGTACTGAATCCTAGTCTTGAACAAAGGGGCTCTGCCCTCTCCATGTCTGAGAGTGACTCAGTTTGTTGGTAAGACCATAAACCAATTATTCATTAGTGGATCAGTTAAGACTTAAGGAAAAAGATGTATTACAAGGGTAAAACGATATTTTTTTATCTATCTGTAAATACGAACAATCTGTGAAGGATCGACTTACTGATTATGGTTAAATCAAGTGAATAAAATATATCTATAGTAAGAAGAGTGCAACTACTGAGCTTTAGGGAGTGTCCTGGTAGTTAACGAACATTGATTAATTGGGTTAAAAGAGTTTAGCAAATTAAATATCAAATCATTGGAGCTCATGACCTATAGGTCCATTAGGTTCTTATACTAGCTCGTAAATAGATTAAACCTTAGAATAGTGTGTTGAGAGAATTTGAATTGTATACGGATTAGGGTTTGAATTATTATATTTGATATAATTAATGTTTAATTATCAAATTAAACATAAAAAAATGGAGAGTTAAATAATTTAAATTGGATTTAAATATTATATGAATAAAGATTCATTTAGGAAATAGACGTTTTATTAATTTAATATTTGATATTAGATTAGATTAACTAAAAAATTTTAATTAATTATTTAAATAAAATGAATTATTATATATTAATTTTATTTAAATTATATTTGATTTAATTAAATTAAAATCATTTTTAAAAAATGTTTAAAAAATGGGAAAGTGGGAAATTCCCCCATTTCCCACTTTCTTATTTTTTTAATAGTTTTATTCAATACCTTTTATTCCATTAAATAAATATGAATTAGGAGTCAATTTTATGTTAATGCAGGTTGCATGGTTTTGCTCTATAAATAGAGAGTTTTAAATTATTTTAATTCTTCATGCAAATTTAAAAAATTGTAGAGAAAAAGTAGGTTGTCTCTCGATTTTCTCTTCAAACTCAAATTCTCCTCCAAATTCCTCTCAATTTGAGTTTCATCACCTAATCTAAGGCTAAGAGCATAGTTGAGAAGTCCTTATGATAGTCTTCAACAAGCTGAGAGTAGATTTCATCAATAGATTGGAGCATTCAAGAAGTTCTTCAAAAGTTATGCCCTAAAATCTAATTAGGTTTCATTTTGATATTGCATGTTTAAAAATGAAATTAGTATAATTAGAGTGTTCTGATCCTATTTATTTTCGCTATAATGCTCGTAAATCTGTCAATTATATCCTTAAATTACACTATATGAGTGGAGAGAGAAAAAATCATGGAATAGTGGGGGAAAATATAAAAGGAAAAAGCAAGTTAACTACAAATTATGTCTTCCTTTCTTCAAAATAAGTAATTAAAGTTTAACTTGAACTGTTTTGAAATATAGAAAAATTAACCAAAATATTTACAAAATATAGCAAAATTTTAGAATTATTACGATAAATGCTGATAGACACTGATAGACTTCTATTAGTATCTATCAATGGCATTGATAGACACTATTGATAAACACTGATAGAAGTGTATCAGTGTCTATCAACGTCTATCATTGATAGTTCTAAAATTTTGTTATATCTTGTAAATATTTTCAACAGTTTTACCATTTGAAAAAAATTTCCCATTTAACTTTTCATTTTATCTTTTTTTTTTTCTTTCCAGTTTTTAGAGCTTTCTGACAAACATAATAAAAAAAAAGTCTTTTTAAATATAAAAAATATTTAAAAATATTTACACTTCATAGTAAAAAGTTTTAAGAATACAAAACACTTTTGAAATTTTTTGTTATAAAATGTAAATATTTTTGAAAATTTTCTATTTATAAGAATTTTTCAAAAAAAAAAAATTATATCACTTTTTTTCAATATTAGTAATTTAAATTTGAACTAATGCATACCATTTCATAGAAATTACACAGAATTTCATCAAATTAGTTTTTTAGACGTGCCTTACTCGTGAGATTTTCATTTTATGAATGCATTTTTTAAGGAAATTTTATGAATGCATTTGATGGTATATATTTTTAATACATTTATGGGTATATTTAAAATTTAAAAATAAATAGAAATAATATGTACGTGTTCATATCCTTCTCAAGCATTTTTACCAAATTCGCGGCTTAATATATTTTGATAGATGTCTACATGCTCAAATTAAATAAACAGGAATTGCTAAAATTTGAAAATTATAATTCATATATACTATTTCCACAACATATCATCTAACATGCATATTAGAATAAATCATATGCGATCATAATCATCACATACTCAAAGAATTTCTCTCATGAAAACACATCATCATATTTTCTATATTTAGAATCGGAAAAAGTTTCCACCAAATTTCAAAGAATTTCTCTCATGAAAACACATCATATTTTCTATATTTAGAATGGAAAAAAGTTTCCACCAAATTTCAACCACCCAAAATGGTCACTTAATTAGTATGCATAACTCATTTCTCCCTTGAAGAACATGCATAGCAAGATAAAAACAATAAATAAACAAAAGTAAGCAGTACTTCTCCCACCCTAAATTTAGAAATATGTATGAAATAAAGGCTATCTAACACACGACGTTACAATAATTCCAAGAACATCAAAGATAAAAGTAGAAAATTAAAGTCAGAACAAAATATAGAGTTTGGTAACCTAGTTCGGTGCAATACCTCCTACGTTAGGGGCACAATATGCACGTGGGAAGATATTTCACTAATGTAAAGTCAAGCAATTACAATGATGTACTTGTATGTAAATAAGTGGCAATTACAATGACACTTAAATAACCTAACTTAGAGAACGATCACTTAGGCTCCCCATATGTGTGAGACTCCCTCTCAATGAAACCTAGACTCTCCCTAAGTGTGAGCCCCTCACCTTCAACGTACTTAGGCTCCCCTTAAGTATAAAAATATTAGTGAACGATCACTTAGGCTCCCACTAAATGTAAGACTTCCTCTCACCAAGATTTTTATCTCTCCACCTTTAAATGAAGATGACTCCACTTGATGAACTTAGGCTCCTCCTAAGTTTGAGAATCCTTTCTCAAGTTGTAGTAGAACTATATAACAAGATCTAGAGAAAGACTCAAGATCTACAAAAACAACACGATTCCACAATCCCAATGATTGACAAACTCGTGGTTTACGACAAGCACACAAGATAAATTGCTCTATAGTTCTTCGAAACGGCCAACCCTAATATGATAACCATATCCTCTTAATATACACGAGGAAAGGAGTAAGCAGCCCTAAACCAAACTCTACACGACCCATAAAAGAAAACATAATGGGAAGAATAAACAACTAGGATTTTTTAGATAAGGAAAAAATATTCTGTAGAATGAGCAATTCGTGAGATATCAGACTGTCTAGAATGGCAATTACAGAGACATGCTAAAGAACAATCCAACTACAAGATGAGAAATGTTATAGGGGACAACTGCTAAAACATCCTTAAAAATATTGCTAATACAAAATCTTTAATAAACTCTCTATTTGGATACAAGTTTTTAAGACCTGACAGCATAGTAGAACAACACCTAAGAGATAACATAACACAGAGGTCAGTAAGAAACCAAAACAACCATATAATGTCCGAGGAACAACAACTTTGCCAACCCAAAACAAGAGTCAGAAGCAAACACACCAGAAACATACCACTAGGAAAATCTCCCCTTGTCCGACTTAAAAAATATAATCTCAGAGGCCAATAAATGCATAATTCGCTTCTCAAACAGAGAGTGGCCAACAAACTGAGAAGAAGCATCATCAAAGTCTTAAAGAAAGTTGTGGACAAAGTCAAGAAAATGATGTCCCTGAAATAATTTAACGCTTAAAGAAAGGATTGCAGGAGTAGAACTCATATAATCATCAATAGGAACAAAAATAAGCTTTGAGCCAACAAAGTCCCACAAATCAAATGAGGATAGCAGATGAGCAGCTTGAAGGCATGAGAACCAGTATGAAACATAACTTGATTCAACACAAGGGCCCCATAGTTGAATTGAGCTGAAGACCTAATCTGATATAAGAAACTTCGAAAGGCAAGGGAAAGACCGGTAGTAAAAGAGGAAGGACGCCAATTCACAATACCAATCTTGTGAAGGACAACATATTAGACATTCAACTCTACTGACAACAACTTGCTAGTTTTAGGCCAAGCCATTCTCACTCCACATACCAATTCAAAGACAAGATCCCTCAGGGCGGGTCTTTGCTTAGTAACGTTGTCTGCAACATCTTTTTTAAGGAATGTATTAATAAAAGCAGCAGAGAATACAAAACAGAGCTCCTTCACATAAGCTTTTCAAAACTCAGGACTATCAGAATCATCAAATCGATGGGGGAAAATCCCAAAGAACTCTTTAACAAGTTTAGGATAGTAATACTCAACATTTAACACTATTTTTATCAAACTCACTTTGAAAAATAATTCCACAATCTATAAGCAATCTAAAGCTCGATCAGAGAGCTCCTCTCTCAGTAGTAATTCTTCTTTTAACCACAATTTCCATAAACCAACACTTTCATCATTGTCAAAGGGAACTCCATTAAGAGGCACAAAGGGAACAGAGAGAGGAGGATTCCTTTTACTTCGTACACGAGAACTATCTTCTTCAGAGCTTAAGTCTTCAGCCATATATTTAGGAGAAACAGATATATTTCTTTTAGAGACATCAATGTTTTTCTCACATGGACGGGAGGAACCTTCAAGACTTGAGGTAGCAACATCCTCAATTTTCATTCTCTTCTTTCAACTCAAAGCACTCAGGGGAATATCATCATCAGTACTCATCTCCTAAAAGCTCCTTTCACCTCCAGATGTTTCATCCTAAACATCTTTAGGCATGAACTCAACAACTAGAGACACATCCTGAACTTGAACACTTTCTCTAGCATTAAATTAACAAAACCATGGTCTCCGAGCCAGTAGAGGCATTTTACTCAATATTTACATGAGTTGTTTCCCAACAACATGATCCTTCGCACACACAACAGACATATCAACCAGAACTCTAGTCAAGTCACTGTTAGCAATATTTTTCTCAGACAAATCTAACTTAATAGGACTATTTGCAGTACCAATACAAGTTGAAACTAAGACAAAAGCATTGAAATTTTCATGAACATATTCTAAAATAACATCAGTCTTACTGAAAGTAACAATAGAAATACACTCGATCTTAACAAAGTAACAAGCCACATTCACAGTGAACAACAAGAATAATATTTTCTGCAACTCTAGTTTCTTCTTGATTAGCAGTAGACTTATTGACAACATTATGTAGGACAATATTTGATTCCAGTCTGTCAACATTTTCACAACAATATTTTTCCGACATCCTGACAATTAGTACTTACAACCGCTTGATCAACTAGACCATTTTCAACATTCATTTTCTCAGGCATATCAAGATCATCAAAATGATTACCAGTAGTAACACTGCAAATACTATAGCAGAAACACTGACATCCTCTAACACATTATCAAAAACAACATCCAATTGATTAGTTTAAGCAATAGTAACAACTTTATTCAATTGAGAATACACAATTAATACAAATAGAAATATTATAAATATCTTGTTCAGGGTCGAGATTCTTATATGCTTTAAGGTATTTCTTTATATTATGCACATTTGTTCTGACAACATGAGAATCAGGAAACGACACATTCATACTATCAACAACAAACACAACATTCTGTATGACACCCTCGATAACAACATTTAGAAGTTGATTGGAGATCAATGTCGAGGGCAACGAAGCAGTGGTTTCGATTTGATCAAGAGACAGAGACTTAACATTGTCTATATTTTCATATGGTAGAATATACATATGACTTAAAATTTAAATGCTTCCCATTGGAATAACAAATTCAATAATAGTATCAAAAGACAATGAATTTACTAGAGCTTCAAAATGAGTAGTATCATTAATAACATCATGGTACTATCAACATTATAGGTAATTTGATCAGCATTCACAACCCTAGTCTCTTCAGAACTCTCACATGCAATTTAAGAGGAGACACATTTCTAGACTTCTCTATAGAGATATTAGGTATAGTAGTAGATGTGTTGACCTTCAAATTTTTTAGGAGAGGCAGTGAACTGATTTGAAAAATTTATAGAAACATACCTGGTGAACTCAATGACATGACTTGTGTAGTCTTTTATTGTTAGGACACCCCATTTAACATCACACCTTTCCTTCATAATTTTCATATTTATCGTAGACTCAATTCTATTCTTGTTGACAAAAGAATTTATAGAAAAGGTACAATCAAAAGAGAAAGAAAGTTCTCTCCCACGAACACCATTGACACTCGATAGAGAACCATCCTTCTTTAAAATCTTTTTTCTTCTTTACTGTTTTCTTCACACAAACAATTTTACTTAGAAGTGTAAGTACCTCAACGAGTATTCACCATGGAGATAAAAATCAGAATAAGAACAGCTGATGATACATCAAACACACAACTGACAACATCAACATTTTTCAGAATCACAAACGAGATTTTTCTACTTATGGAAACTAACTTGACCCATTTTGACTTTCCTTGATCAAATATCTTTAGTTGTTAAAAGTCAATTCTGCAAAGATTTAAAGTTACCCTGAGGGATATAAATTGAGCTACTACCATAAAATTCATACAATTATTCTAAAATTCCAGTTAGTAAGTTCTTCGACCAATGTCATTTCAAATGCAGTCTGCAGATATCAGACAAGAAGCTCCACCATCTTCTGAGACATCTGTTTGAAAACTTTGTTATCAATCAAAACTTGAGCAATAATTAACTTTCCTTCCGACTTCTTGATAAACACTACAAGCTTGAATTTGTACATATGATGCACACGACTGTTGACAGTATATCCCAGAAATTACTGTGCTCACCTTTTTTAACCCATTGTTGTCTCCATGCACAACTGGTCATGATATAACATGTGCTGTCAAAAATATGAAAATATTTGACGTTATTAGATTTACTCCCCTCTCCATATTCCATAGTTTGGGCACACATACCATTGTCCAAGAGCAAGACAATTGGAAATATGGCAATCAGCGATGATAGTTTCAACCCAAAAGTGATAAGGTAAAAGTTTAGTATGTGGCATCATAGCAAGAGTCATCTCCTGAAGAGTACTATTCTTGCACTTGACTATTCCACTTTGTTGGGAATAAACTAAGTAGTTTTCAAAATTTCTTCTATGACCACTTTTTATTTGAACAATTTTCTATTCTTGCTCTCTCTAAGGTTGCAAACATAGTGTCTGACAAACTGTAAAAGTACTTGACTTGTCCTTAACAGACCGATCCTGAGTAGAGAGATCATCAACACACATGGAAGTATATTTGTTACCTCCAAATATTTCAATCAGCAAAGGACCTCATAGGCTCATATGGAGAAATTTTAGATCACGATCAATGGTAAGTTGAGAAAGTTTCTTGTGACTGATAGCACCTGAAATGTATTATTTCCCTCGACTCAATTTGAGAGCATTATGCTATTTAATGTGTTCAGTATGTTATTTTGTAGTATTGTGCATCTGGGAGATAAAATTGAGAGTTAGAGAACAAATGGAGCTTAAATGGATCGATTCAAAGTCCTAACGAAGCAATTAGATCAAGGGAGAAAAGGACAAAAATACCCTTAGGCAAGAGCTGCACAACGCTACTAGGCACTACGGCACGACACGAGCCACAGAAGGCTCGGATATAGCACAACACCGTGACGGTATGACGAGTTTGTACACAATCATTCTATGCAATGCCACGATGCTGCCTGTAGCACCACAACAATACGACTTAGGTTAAAACCCATGAGGTTTTTTAACCTCAATCTGATTCTCTCTTCTTCCCCTTATCTTTTCTTCTATTTTAACTTATTTCTTTTAGTGTTGTGGATTTAACTTTGACCTTGGACCTGTTGGGTTTATGTCCTAAAACTCGCAGTTTGTAAAATGATAAACATTTTCTATAGTCAATAAACTTATTATTGATTTTATAAATTGTATACATGAAAGTCTAAATCCAATAAACTAAGACCCATGACTATTATATGAGTACTTGAACTTTATGTGGAGACATAAGAGTGGATCATGTTCGAGTAAATAGTCAAAATGATCTATAGTATATGAATAAAGTTGGGTACCTTATTCTGGTAACAATATTTGGATGCGGCCTACTCTGTAGTTGTTACAAAGAGTTGTAAAGTGCTACATACGATGTGATCCTAATTCGTACATGTTATGACATAAGGAGTGGGGACGTCCTATGCAATGAGTTTGCATAAGATCGGACCAAGAAATTAGTCACTCTTACTTTATAACATTGTTTACTGTATAAGACTGACTATTTCACCTAGATGACCTAGGTAACTCGATCTTAATCCTGAGCTAATTATGAACTCCTATTTCTTCGGGATTATCCTTAGATTTACATAGGTGAGAGTTGAGTCAACAACGCCGGCTCAATAAGCCTCCCATTTCAGGGGTAAGACCTAATAGATAGTTGGGGACATAGGGTGCAAGACGGAGTTCACGCTGACCCAATTTAAGGATCAGAGAAAGGTTGTTCTCTCAAATTACTGAATCCAGGTCTTGAACAAGGGACCTCATCCTCTCACTGGGCTGAGAGAGTTTTGTTTAGTGATTGGATCACAAACCAGTTGTTCATTAGAGGGTCAGTAGGAAATTGAGGAATAAGAAGTAATCTTGGCGGTAAAACAGATATTTGACCCAGCCGTTATTACGAACAACCTGTGAAGGTTCGACTGACTAATTATGGTTAAATCATGTGGACATAATATATCTACATTGAGGGGAGTGCCACTATGGGCTTTAGAGTGACCCATTAGTTAACGAATGGAGGTTAATTTGGTCTAATGAGTTTAGTCAATTAATCTCGGATGGTTGGAGCCCATGATTTGTAGGTCTGCGAGGTAAGTTAATTTAAAATGTTAAAATTAGAATTAAGGGAATTAGTAATTATATGAGATATAATTATGTGTTTAATTTTTAGAATTAAATGGAATAAGAAACTTTATATTTAAATATGATTTAAATATATAAAGATGGATATGTGAAAATTAATTTAATATTTGATATTAAATTAATTAGTTTTAGTTAAAATTTAATTTATGAAATTAATTTTAAAAAATTAAATTTTTTTAGTTTTAAAATCAAAATAGTTTTTAAAATTAAGTTTTGATTTTGAGATAAATTGGAAAATTGAAAAAAACATGCACAAATGGAATATTGAGATATTCCATTATCCATCTTCTTCATGCTCACACAAAACTCATTTTCTCTTCTTCATTAACTCCAACCATGAGCTGCAAGTCATGCAACATTCTTTTTTGCATGTTCACCTGCAATAAATAAAGAAGAATGGAGTGATTTTGAGGCAAACAATTGAGAGAATTTTAGCTAAAAATTCGTGGTGAAGAAAGTGTTCTTCAACAAGATTGTTGTTGTGAGCACTTCCCATAATTCCTTGATTCAAGCTTGTTTTGAGTCTCACAACTCAATCTAGAGCACCAAGAGAATAAGGAGGAAGATCTTGAGGTAGTCTACAATGAGATTTGGAGAAGATTGTAGCTGAAGATCGAGCTTTGAAGAAGTTCTAGAAAGGTATGTCATGAAACTCACTTGTTTCTGCAAGAGCATACTTTATATTTTGCCAAAATTAATGAATTAGAGTGCTTAATGATCCATGTTGCTTCTGTTGTTGCTGATACATTCCTACAATTGGTATCAGAGCATCATATAAGCATTCAATTCGGTTTAATTTTGAGG
This sequence comes from Benincasa hispida, assembly GCF_027475165.1. Classification (NCBI taxonomy): domain Eukaryota; kingdom Viridiplantae; phylum Streptophyta; class Magnoliopsida; order Cucurbitales; family Cucurbitaceae; genus Benincasa; species Benincasa hispida. Next base: position 24,800,576 of record NC_143487.1, read on the forward strand.
TAATGGGTGTTTTATATGACTTATATGAAATTGATGTACTGATATGGTTTTCTGAGTTTTGGCATTTAATTTCTCTTTTATTTCTCAATCAAATTTGTAATTAGCTTTTGCTTGATGAGCTTATATGTGTTCTTAAGAGTCTATAATTTATTTGGAGTCATTAGAGTTGAAATTAAGTTGTAATTGAAGAAACAAGTAAAGATGGTCGAGTTGCTATACTAGTTTTTCAGCTTCTGCTAAAAATCATTGTTGAGGTTCAGTCGCTAAACGATTATCTAGTTCTAGGCATTACACGACGTGAAGAAAAGCTAGACGATCGTATAGTAATGAGCGTTGTTCGTTGTGATGTTGGACGCTAGACGATCGTGTACCTACGGGAGCTAAACGATGCGTTGAAATGCTATACAATAGCACTGCAGGAGCTAAACGATGCGTTGAAATTCTATACGATCGTTTAGCTTCACATGGGAACTAAATGATGCGTTGGAGGTGCTATATGATTGCACTGCACGATCGTGTAGCTGTGGCACGTGCTAAACGATGCAATGTTGCTAAGTGATCATTTAGTTGCAGTGCTAAGCAATGCATTGAAGATACTATACGATGGAACTAAACGATCGTGTAGCTACGACGCTGAACGACTCGATGATGTTCTATGTGATGGAACTAAGCGATCGTTTAGCTGTGGTAGACACTAAACGATGACATGAAGTGCTAAGCGATGGTGTTAAGCGATCGTGTAGTTCTACCCGAGAGCTAAATGATTGCGCTATGCGATAGACAAAAGGCACTAAGCGATTGTGTACCTCTTCTCAATGCAAGGCGATGGTGTTAGACGATAGCCTTTAGTGATACACGATCGGCCTTAGCGAGATTTTGAGGTTGGACTGAGAGCAGTCAGTTTGACAAGTTTTCTCGAGATTCAATCCAGTTACGCCTCAAAGGATTTTTGGTTGGTCTGGTTCAGACTTTCTTAGTCCATCAGACTTATCCAGTCCGATTCAAGTTTCTTAGGTTCAGTTTGGAGCGGTTCGAGCGGTTCAAAGATGGTTTTGAAGTTGTTTGTAATAGTTAGGCTTCTGTTTGCTTGTTTATGCCAAAACTAAAAAAACCATATCAGTCTGCGTTTAATTATTTATGCATTTGATATGTGTTATAATTAAATCTTGTATGTACATACAATATGCCATTTAGATTTAAAATCCCATCATAGGAAGTATGTTATATGCATTGAAAGTATGTTATAATTTGTTATAATATATAGTATGCATGCTAGGGTTTCTTGTATTTAATATAAGTGTTATATTAAATATCGAATGCCTTTATGTATGTTATGGATGTTTAGCATGTCTAAACTCTTATAAGTTGTTATAAAATTAGGTTAGACATTTAAAATCCATAAAGAACAGTTGCATGCTCACGTAGGTTGACCACCTATTTTAATAGTTAAAACTTGTAAAACTCGGGTTACAAACTCAACCAGTATATAATCATGTCTAAGGTTGGGGGTACTTAAGTTGACGATTTATAGAACAATTCCTACCTAGGGATTATGGCCGAATTATTGAGCATAGGTAACCGGTTTTATGAGCATACTTAAGTGATGTGAGGTAATAAAATGGTTTATCACCTAGACATCGTAGGATAAAATCCAATTATAAGCGTTATACTTGGATAAACCACATAGACTTAGGGTTGTTTTATTAGCCAAAAGGAACCTAAGTATAAATCTACCCGATAGAACACTTTAGTGGCAGTTTAATAACTTTTATATGATAAAGTTATTGGAACACTTCAATAGGAGATTAATAACATATACGATACATTATTTTTAGCTCTCCCATCCCTAAGAGTTCACAATCAAGATTTAAGCGATACTTCGTGTCACCCTGGAAGTGACCTCCATTCGGAAAGTATTTTTTAGCTTAAATCTAGATTGCGGTGAATAAGAGGAAGTTGTTCAAAATAAGTCTATTATATGATATATAGATTTCAATTACCACGTCTCCACGATAGTTTACACCGTGAGATTCATATGACGCTTCGTGTCACCCTGGAAGTGCCCTCCATTCGGAAAGTATTTTGTGTGAGTCAATAACAAGATAAACGGAGGAAGTTGTTTATAGTAAGTAGATGAAAGATATGTGTCAATATATCCTGCGGTCTCTTTAGTTAGTTTGGACCATGAGATTCCTATGTTGCGCCTGCTGGTTTACTTTAGGCGGCTCTTGTTAGTCGTTTAATGACGGCTATCCCCTTGTAGGGTTGTAAAATAGGATTCGGATCAACTCAAAATCTAGAAATGGATAGGATTTCTTAGGTCCATTCCCAACCTTGACTCTCCATTTTGGTTGCATAGTTGGGGCCGACCTCTGACGTTTGAAAATTGAAGGTTACACTTACAAAATTATTAAGAGTGTTAGTAATGTCTGACAAAAAATGATAACTAAACAACTATAGGAATAAGAGTTATTCCAGAGACAATAGGAATAAGAGTTATTCTAGAGATAGTGTTTGGTCAAAATTGTTTGCTTTAGTGAAGGAGTATCTGACTGCCCCTCGGTAGAACATATTCTGACTCACTAAAGTATCATTGTCAATAAATAATGGTTATGGGGACATTATTACTTTTTGCTAAAACTTTATTTTGGATTTAGTTACAATTTGCTAATTAGAATTTGTTTGAATTTTATCAGCATGTCGAATTCTTCTAGAATACTCACTTCTGAATTAAATAAAAGTAAAATCAAATCAACAAACAAATCACTAGCGGTTGATTACACCAAAAGAGTTTTAATAGAGGATTGTCCTCTATCTCCCAACTCATTTAAAATTTTGAATTATATAGATGAGAATGCAGAATTCGAACAACAAGATAAATATGATTTATTTGTTATCGAAGCATGTTTAGTAAAAAATGATAAAATCTGGATAATTGATTCAGGTGTCACTAATCATGTTTGTACTATCTCACAGGAAACAAGTTTCTAGAGACAGTTGACAAAAGGTGAAACAATCTTAAAGGTAGAGACCGGGGAGGTTGTTTCAGCTAAAGCAGTGGGAGATATGAAATTATTATAGGAGATAAGTACATTTATTTGAAAAATGTGTATTACATTCCTTCTATAAAAAGGAATCTAATATCTATCTCTTGTTTGTTAGAACAAAATTATAAAGTTTATTTCGAAAATGATGAAGTGTAATACAAGAAGTAAACAGATTTGCTCTGCAAAATTAGAAAATAACTTGTATATGTTAAAACCAACTGAGGTTAAAGTGGTATTGAACATAGAGATGTTTAAAACTACTGAGACTCGTAAGAAAAGGAAGATTTTTCCAAATGCCTATCTTTAGCACTTGAGACTGGGTCATATAAATCTCAACAGGATTGAGAGATTGGTTAAGAACGGTCATCTAAATAAGTTGGAAGACAGTTCATTAGCACCTTGTGAGTCCTGTCTCGAGGGTAAAATGACAAAAAGATTTTTTTCTGGAAAAGGTCTTAAAGCCAAAGAACCCTTAAAACTGATTCACTCATAGCTTTTTGGGCCTCTAAATGTTAGAGCGAGAGAAGGGTATGAATATTTCATCAGTTTTATGGATGATTATTCTAGGTATGGGCATATTTACCTAATGCACCAAAAGTCTAAAACTTTTGAAAAGTTCAAAGAGTACAAGGTTGAGGTTGAAAACCAATTAGATAGAAATATTAAAACGTTTCGATTGGATCGAGTTGATGAGTATAAGGACTTAAAATTCCATAATTATTTGATAGAACATGGAATTCAATCTCAACTCACAGTCCCTGGCACACCTCAGCAAAACGGTGTGGTAGAAAGGAGAACTAGAACCTTGTTGGACATGGTTCATTCCATGATGAGTTACGCTCAGTTACCAAATTCTTTTTGGGGACACACAGTTGGAACTGCGGTGTATATTTTGAACATGGTTCCCTCGAAAAGTGTTTCTGAAACGCCTTATGAGCTCTAGAGAGAACATAAAGGAAATTTACGTCACTTCAGGATTTGGGGTTGTCCAGCACATGTGTTGGTGCAAAATTCTAAAAAGTTGGAACACCGTTCAAAAGTATGCCTATTTGTAGACTAGCCAAAAGAAACAAAGGCTGGTTTCTTTTATGATCCTCAGAAAGACAAGATATTTGTATCGACAAATGCAACCTTCTTGCAGGAAGACCAAGTGAAGAATCATCAACCTCACAGTAAGCTAGTAATAGAAGAAATGTCCAAAGAAACGACAAATATATCAATAAGAGTCGTTGATCGAGCAGGTCCATCAACAAGAGTTGTTGATGAAACTAAAACTTCACATCCTTCTCAAGAGTTGAGAATGCCTCGTTGTAGTGAGAGGGTTGTGCAACAGCCTGACTGGTACATGGGTTTGACTGAAGCTCAAGTCATCATACCAGAGGATGATTTAGAGGATCCATTGTCTTTTAACCAAGCAATGAATGATGTAAAGAAAGACCAATGGATTAAAGCCATGAACTTTGAAATGGAATCTATGTATTTCAATTATATCTGGGATCTTATAGATCAACCTGAAGGTGTAAAACCCATTGATTGCAAATGAATCTACAAGAGAAAACGAGACCAAGCTGCTAAGATAAAGACCTACAAAGCAAGACTTGTGGCAAAAGCGTTTACCCAAACAAAGGGAGTAGACTATGAAGAAACTTTCTCTTTAGGGGGAAGATCTTGAGGTGGTCTACAACGAGATTTGGAGAAGATTGTAGCTGGAGATCGTGCTTTGAAGAAGTTCTACAATGGTATGTCATGAAACTCACTTGTTTCTGCAAGAGCATGCTTTATATTTTGCTAAAATTAATGAATTAGAGTGCTTAATGATCCACGTTGCTTCCACTATAGCGAATACATTCCTACATGACTGAATTTAAGGCTAAGGTAAGTTTTCTAGCAAAGTTAATAACCTTGATTTGGAAGATTTGCTCTTAATTTCGTATTTCTTGTTGAATGCTTGTGGTTATTGTTCTATGTTAACTTCAATGCTTAGTTGTATGTTGGATTTGATCACTCTTGCATATTAAGTTTGCTAAGCTAGAGATTAATATGTAGTGAGTGACAGGTAACTATAAGTTTAATCATTAAGTAGCAATAGATAGCATCTTGGATGTATGTTTGATTTCACGACGTTTTCAGAACCATCATATAGTTAGCTTGATTGGTTTAAGATAAGAACGGAATTAGTTATAGGAACCAAATTACATAATAGAAAAAGGATATAGTTAAGCATGTTGTAAACTAAAATTACAAGGAAGAAGAATACACACCCTTGAAGACTTCTCTTCAAGCTTCTCCTTCTCTTGATCTACGCCACGAACAACATAAGCTTTTCCTTAAATCGAACACCACCACAAGTGTTTCCCGGCTATTCTCTGACAAGAGTTTGACTTTTGTTGAAAGAGTGGAAATGTTACAGAGAGGAGATTTCTCAGTCTTTTTCTTGAGAGATTAGAGAGTTTTCTTAAGACATAGTGTGCTTCAATCAATCATTAATCTTTTAGAATAGTCTCTGTATTTCACGTAAATACAGAAGGGAAGTTTCCTTCCCATTACCCCATTCCTTTATTAGGGGAGTTATTTATTATAATAATAATGATAAATAATTTATTTAATAAATAATATAATTATACTAATTTTATTTAATCAAATTAAATTAAATTTAAATTAATTAAATCAATTAATTAAATATCTCATATTTAATTACATTTATTTGAATCATATTCAAATACACAACTCTCTCATAACCTATGGTTTTAGTATGAATTTTATTCATATTAATTTTAACCTATGGTTTTAATATGAATCTAATTCATATTATATATCATTTGAATCTTATTCAAATAAATTATATCTCTCAGATTATATAGTTTAATCTTAAATTTTATTCAAAATAAAATTTATATAATAATATATCTATATACATGATGTTAATAGTATCATATACAATCAATACTATTTCCCTTTAACAATTCGAACACTTCAAATTCTTTTAAAACTTAATAACTCTTGTTTTACAGATAGTGACCTAGCAAAAGACTTTACGGACCTACAATTATAAGCTCCAATGATTCAAGATTAATTAATTTATCTCTTTAATTAAATTAATCAACATTCATTAACTATGTGGAACTCCACTAACAACCCGTAGTTGCACTCTTATGAACTATAGAATATATATATGTTCATCGATATTAACCATTTTCTGTAGAATATTTTTTGACCCTTGGGATGATTTTACTTACAAAATGGATATTTTATGCATAAAATTAAACAAATAGAGAAAAACTAGGGATACAAATTTTGCTTTTTTTGAGAGCTATCTGTTAGCTTTAGGGCTTCAATTAAACCAAGTATTTTGATGATAACAAACTCAGATATTTTGTACTAATATTTTTAGTATTTCAGAGTCACTATCTTGTAGAGCTCGGAAAGACGATTCCAACACAATTTGAATCGCTTAAATCAGAGTTCAAATGAGAAAGTTATAAGAAAAAGAAGATTGGAGAGGAAATCCAACATGGTAGTGACACGTGGCACCTTATTGACGAGGCATCCGACGTGGCACATAAACGGTCCATATTGATGACGTGACACTCCAACCAGTCACTTTTTGCTGACGTGGCATGTGATGTGGCAATGATATGGCAACCATGGACGAATGAGATAATGACAAGTGGCGGTCACCCAACTTCATGTGCGGACGCGCGCGTGTGCCGCACGTGCCTGCGGTTTCTTCATAGAATTCGGCGCGTGATGCTCAATCTCCTCCTTTATGCGCGTGGTGCTCATATCATCCGGCTATTTTTTATTTTCATTTTTATTCTCTTATTTTCCTTTAATTTCCTATTTTCTCCAAATTCTCACCAAATTTCAGCCTTTTCAAATTTGAATTCCTTCCTAAATTTTCATCCTTTAAATCCTTTTTATTCTCCAAATCTCAATAATTCCAATCTTTCAAAATTCCTTTTTAAATCCTTTCCTTTTCTATTTTCATTCAATCTCCAGCCTTCATTTGCAATCATATCCAATGCCCAAAATTTATCCCCCTCGTCTATAAATTCGACTTGATTTTGCTCTTCATTGACACACCAAAAGCTATCAAGTCTTAAGCTCTCAATTTTGTCTACTCTCAAATTCTTGTCCTCCTTACTCCTAAATTGGCCTAGAGTTATTTTTGTGTTTTTTTTTTCTGAGTGCTCAACTTGTGTATTTAGCTTTCAAGAGGTAATATTGTGAGGTTTTCTTTTAATTTTTGGGAATTGTATTAAGGTGTGGGTACACCTTGGGTTGTGAGAAAAAGAAATTGGTTTGATCCTAAACCAGTAAAAAGGATCTTGGGTTTCTCTTTAGCCTAGGAAAAAGAGGGTCGTGTGTCAGTTTGGTCCTCAATTGCAAGAGGATCACTTAATGAAATACCCAAGAAGGAGTCTTGGAGAGTGGAGTAGGCAATTTGCCTAACCACTCTAATTCCCGGTGTTTTCTCTTCCTCTCTCTCTTTTATTTCTTGTTTTCAAATTTTTTGCTTCTTGTCTTAGTGCTTTTTTTAATCTTTCCAAAATGCATGATTTAATTTTTTAGTGTGTTATTTAAATTTATCCTTGATAAATTGTCTCTAAATTTGAAGTTATCATAGCTTGCATGATTTAAGTTTTGTCTTGCATAAATTTTCTTTAATCAAATTAGTGGGTTAACTTTATTGAGCATTGTTTGAAGATAAAATTATTTAAAAAAAAATTCGGTAGTCAACCTATTCACCCCTTTAGTGTTGCCTTTAGATCCTACAATTGGTATCAGAGCAGGTAGCTCGGTTTTCTTATTTTAAAAAGGTTTTGTATTTTTTTTCTTGATTTTACATTCTATTTTTTTTTAATCTTATTAAATCTGGAATTTTTCTAATTTTTGCAAAAAGTTTGAAAATTTGAGTTTTAAAAGCTGTTTTCATTAGAACTTTTTTTTCTTGAAAATTGGTTATCAAAACCTTGTTTTTTTTTCTCTACTTCTTAATCTTTGAAATCTTTTTGATTAAAATCTAAATTTTGGAAAAGTATTTCTCTTTATAAAAATCTTTTAAAAAAATTATTATATTCTCTTCCTCTTTCGAAAAACTTAATTGTTCGAGCTTATGGCAACTACTGGAATAAATGGGTATGGTGAAGGTCAATCTACCACTAGGCCACCTTTGTTTGATGGAAATAATTATGCATGGTGGAAAACTAGGATGTGAATTTATTTGATTTCTATTGACTATAATCTATGGGAAATTGTTTTTAATGGTCCTTCCTACTAAGATAGTTGATAATAAAGATATTCCTAAGGAAGAAAAAGAGTTTAATGATGAAGATAAAAAGAAGTTTTCTATTAATGCTAAAGCCATGAACTGTCTGTTTTGTGCTTTATGTCCTGATGAGTTTAATCGAGTCTCTGCATGTAATTCTGCTAAAGAAATTTGGGATATGCTTGAAGTAACTCATGAAGGAACTAATCAAGTTAAAGAGTCAAAGATTAGCATGTTAGTTCATAATTATGAATTGTTTAAAATGGATGCAAATGAAACTATATCTGAAATGTTTACTAGGTTCACGAATATTGTTAATGCTTTGAAGGGATTAGGAAAATCTTATACCACCTCTGAAAATGTGAGAAAAATTCTTAGATCATTGCCTAAGAGTTGGGAAGCTAAGGTGATGGTAATCCAAGAAGTAAAAGACCTCAAAACTTCCAGTGGAAGAGCTCGTTGGATCTTTCATGACACATGAGATAATCATGAAGGCCAATATGGAAGAAGATGTCAAAAAGAAGAAGAGCTTAGCATTAAAGTCCACTCAAGTTCAAGAGGACTCTGAAACTGAAGCTGAACTAAATGATGAGGAGTTCGCTTACTTGACCAAGAAGTTCAAAAAGCATTTTAGGAAAAGGAACTTCTCAAAGAAAGTCAACAATCAACAAGGCAAAGGAGAAAAGAGGAACAGAGATACAATCATCTGTTATAGATGCAGAAAGCCCGGACACGTGAAGTGGGACTGTCCTCAAAGAAAAGCCATTTCAAAGAAGAGCAGAAAGGCTATGAAAGCTACTTGGGACAAAAGCGATGAAAGCGAATTTGAAAGTGAGGAAGAAGTAGCAAATCTGTGCGTTATGGCTTTTGGAGATGACGACGACCTTACTTTTGATGAGCTCATTGATGCATATAATGAAGTTAAAATTGAATTTGAAAAACTAGGTTGCAAATATATGTCTCTTAGGAAGAAAAATGCCAAATTAGCTTTTGAAAATAATAATTTATTAATTGAGCTAGATAATCTAAACGAGAAAAATGAGACATTAGGAAAAGATCTAGATTTATCTAAATCAAATTTGCATGCTTTAAGAGAAGAGTATAAATTATTAGAAAATAAAAATGAAGATATTTCAACTACTCTTTTAAAGTTTACAAATGGGAAAAAGAATTTAGATATCATGATGGGTAAGCAACAATACATATTTGATAAAAGGGGCTTAGGTTATAAACCTCACCAAAAACAAAAGAAATTTACAAACTACTTTGTCAAAGAAGGTTCTATTATTTGTCATGCATGTGGAAAACATGGTCATAAAGCTTATGCATGCAATTTAAGAAAAAATCAATATTATGAATGAAAAGAGATGGATTCCTAAATTTTTGTTAGCTAACCCCCAAGGACCCTTGGGTACCTAAGGTTACATCTTGAGAATTAATTCTCTCAGGTATGTTTGAGATTCATAAAGAATAAGTGGTACTTGGACAGTGGATGTTCAAAACATATGACTGGGGACCACACAAAATTCACATACCTAGAAAAGAAAGATGGAGGATACGTTACCTTCGGTGACAATAAAAAGGGTAATATTGTTGGAAAGGGTAATATTAGTAACGGTTCGAATTTACTTATTGAAAATGTTTTGTTGGTTGATGGTTTAAAGCATGATTTATTAAGTATTAGTCAATTATGTGATAAAGGATATAGAGTAATTTTTAGTGATAAAAATTGTACAATAGAAAATGCATGTGATGGAAAAGTTCTGTTTGTAGGAAATAGAGATAAAAATGTTTATACTATTGATCTATTAGATTGTCCTATAGTAGAAAATAAATGTTTATCTGCATTTCATGAAGATTCATGGTTATGGCATAGAAGGTTAGGTCATGCTAGCATGCATTTAATTTCAAATATTTCTAAGAAATCCCTTGTTAGAGGTCTTCCAAAATTAAACTTTAAAAAAAATAAAATTTGTGATGCTTGTCAAATGGGTAAACAAACTAAGTCTTCTTCAAACCAAAGAAAATGGTTTCTACTTCTAGACCTTTGCAACTGTTACATATGGATCTTTTTGGACCTACTAGAGTTGCAAGTCTAAGTGGAAAACATTATGCGTTTGTTATAGTTGATGATTTTTCGAGATTTACTTGGGTTTTATTTTTATCACATAAGGATGAAGCTTTAAAATATTTTATTAGCTTTTCAAAAAGAATTCAAAATGAAAAGGGTTTTATGATTTTGAAAATTAGAAGTGATCATGGAGGAGAATTTGAAAATGCTTATTTTGAAAATTTTTGTGAAGAAAATGAAATTTCTCATGATTTTTCCTCTCCAAAAACACCTTAACAAAATGGTGTTGTAGAAAGAAAAAATCGATCTTTACAAGAATTAGCTACCTCCATGCTTAATGAATATGATTTACCAAAATCTTTTTGGGCTGAAGCTGTTAATACTGCATCTTATGTAATGAATCGTGTTTTAATAAGACCTGTTTTAGATAAAACTCCTTATGAGCTTTTTAATAATAAAACTCCAATTATTAGCTATTTCAAAGTCTTTGGTTGCAAATGTTTTATTTTGAAAGAAAAAGGGAAACTTGGAAAGTTTGAGTCAAAAATGGACATTGGCATATTCTTAGGATATTCTACATGTAGTAAAGCATATAGAGTTTTTAATAAAAGAACTCATGAATGTTGTTTTTGATGAAACACATGTTGCCACTAATAAAGTTTCTGCTAGTGATGAATTAGAAATACCTGTTGAAGATCTCAGTATTAAATATAGGGAAGCAGTATCAAATGAATCTCGGAAAGAGCCAGAAAAATCCCTCCCTCAGGATTGGAGATTCTCCACTCACCATCCTCAGGAGTTAATAATAGGTGATGTATCTCAAGGGGTAAGAACTCGCTCTTCTTTAAATGCTTTAAATAATGTTGCTTTCGTGTCTCAAATTGAACCAAAGCCTTTTAAAGATGCTAAATCTGATGAGTTCTGGTTAATTGCTATGCAAGAAGAATTAAATCAATTTGAAAGAAATAATGTGTGGGAACTAGTCTCGCGTCCTAGTGATCATCCTGTTATAGGTACTAAATGGATATTTAGAAATAAAATGGATGAATCTGGTAATATTGTTAGAAATAAAGCTAGACTAGTTGCTCAAGGCTATAGTGAAGAAGAAGGAATAGATTATGAGGAAACATTTGCTCCTATTGCTAGATTAGAATCTATTCGCATGCTGCTTGCATTTGCATCTCATAAGAATTTTACTTTATTTCAAATGGATGTAAAAAGTGCTTTCTTAAATGGTTTCATAATGGAGGAAGTGTATGTTGAACAACCTCCTGGTTTTGAAAGCTTTGATAATCCAAATCATGTTTTTAAATTAAATAAAGCACTTTATGGACTTATTGATACTACTCTTTTTATCAAAATTAAAGATAATAATATTTTATTAGTGCAAATCTATGTTGATGATATTATATTTGGTGTTACTAACTCTTCTCTTTGTGAAGAATTTTCTAAGTGTATGCATAGTGAGTTTGAAATGAGCATGATGGGAGAACTTAAATTCTTGCTTGGGCTTCAAATTAAACAACTTGAAGATGGAATCTTCATAAATCAAGAAAAGTACACAAGGGATCTACTCAAAAGGTTTAAGTTCGATAATGCAAAAGTAGCAAAGACCCCGATGAGTACCACTACAAAGCTTGATAAGGATGAAAAAGGTAAAAACGTAGATATTAAAGCTTATAGAGGTATGATTGGATCCTTTCTTTACTTAACTGCGAGTAGGCCTGATATTATGTTTAGTGTATGCATGTGTGCTAGATTTCAATCATGTCCTAAAGAATCGCACTTGCATGCTGTAAAAAGAATTTTTAAATATTTGCTTGGTACCGTTGATTTAGGCTTATGGTATCCTAAAAATGCATCTTTAGATTTGATTGCATATTCTGATACTAATTTTGCTCGTAGTCTAGCTGATAGAAAAAGTACTAGTGGAACATGTCATTTTCTAGATAGTTCTTTAGTATCTTGGTGTAGTAAAAAGCAAAATTCTGTTGCATTATCTACCACTGAGGCTGAATATATTGCTGTTGCTAGTTGTTGTTCTCAAGTTTTATGGATGAAATAAACATTGCATGATTTGGTTTAAATTTTGAACAAGTACCAATATTTTGTGATAATACTAGTTCAATTAATTTAACTAAAAATCCCATTCAACATTCTAGAACAAAGCATATAGATATTAGACATCATTTTCTTCGAGAGCATGTGCAAAATAAGAATATTGTCATTAATTATGTTATAACTGAGAACCAGGTAGCAGATATTCTTACAAAGGCATTAAATGAAGAAGTCTTTTGTAAAAATAGACTTGCACTTGGTATTATTAGAATTGCCTAATTATGTTTGATAGGGGGGCAGCATTATTCATATTTCTATGAATTTATGTGTTATAATTTATTGAGGGGGAGCATTATTTGTATGATTAAGGGGGAGAAAAATCACTTTTATATCTTTTTGTTGATAATAAAAGGGGGAGAAGTATTTTTGGTATTATGGTGGTTTGCTATCATAAAAAAGGGGGATATTGTTAGCTTTAGGGCTTCAATCAAACCAAGTATTTTGATGATAACAAACTCAGATTTTTTGTACTAATATTTTCAGTGTTTCAGAGTCATTATCTTGTAGAGCTCAGAAAGACGATTCCAACGCAATTTGAATCACTCAAATCGGAGTTCAAATGAGAAAGTTATAAGCAAAAAGAAGATTGGAGAGGAAATCCAACATGGCAATGACACATGGCACCTTGCTGATGTGGCATCCGACGTGGCACACAAACGGTCAATATTGAGTACGTGGCGGATGCCGTGACGCTCTAACCAGTCACTTTTTGCTGACGTGGCGCATGATGTGGCAGTGACATGGCGACCATGGACGAATGAGATAATGACAAGTGGCAATCACCCAGCTTCACGCACGGATGCGCACGTGCGCCGCACATGCCTGTGGTTTCTTCACAGAATGTGGCACGTGATGCTCAATCTCCTCCCCTGTACGCGTGGTGCTCATATCATCCGACTATTTTTTATTTTCATTTTTATTCTCTTATTTTCCTTTAATTTCCTATTTTCTCCAAATTCTCACCAAATTTCAGCCTTTTCAAATTTGAATTCCTTCCTAAATTTTCATCCTTTAAATCCTTTTTATTCTCCAAATCTCAATAATTCCAATCTTTCAAAATTCCTTTTTAAATCCTTTCCTTTTCTATTTTCATTCAATCTCCAGCCTTCATTTGCAATCATATCCAATGCCCAAAATTTATCCCCCTCGCCTATAAATTCGACTTGATTTTGCTCTTCATTGACACACCAAAAGCTATCAAGTCTTAAGCTCTCAATTTTGTCTACTCTCAAATTCTTGTCCTCCTTACTCCTAAATTGGCCTAGAGTTATTTTTGTGTTTTTTTTTTCTGAGTGCTCAACTTGTGTATTTAGCTTTCAAGAGGTAATATTGTGAGGTTTTCTTTTAATTTTTGGGAATTGTATTAAGGTGTGGGTACACCTTGGGTTGTGAGAAAAAGAAATTGGTTTGATCCTAAACCAGTAAAAAGGATCTTGGGTTTCTCTTTAGCCTAGGAAAAAGAGGGTCGTGTGTCAGTTTGGTCCTCAATTGCAAGAGGATCACTTAATGAAATACCCAAGAAGGAGTCTTGGAGAGTGGAGTAGGCAATTTGCCTAACCACTCTAATTCCCGGTGTTTTCTCTTCCTCTCTCTCTTTTATTTCTTGTTTTCAAATTTTTTGCTTCTTGTCTTAGTGCTTTTTTTAATCTTTCCAAAATGCATGATTTAATTTTTTAGTGTGTTATTTAAATTTATCCTTGATAAATTGTCTCTAAATTTGAAGTTATCATAGCTTGCATGATTTAAGTTTTGTCTTGCATAAATTTTCTTTAATCAAATTAGTGGGTTAACTTTATTGAGCATTGTTTGAAGATAAAATTATTTTTTTTAAAAAAAATTTGGTAGTCAACTCTATTCACCCCCCTCTAGTGTTGCCTTTAGATCCTACACTATCAAACACCCCCAACTTAATTCTTGATCGTCTCAAGCAAGGTAAAAATCATTCAATCATGCATAAAGGGTTTTCTGTTCACTCAGTTTATTGAATCTAATCTCAAGTCTTAGCAGTCATTTAAGTTATCTAAACAATCACTTAATAATCCAAGTTCAAGCAACCATTTGAAAACTCATTGGTAAAGACTTTTTCAATCAAGATCATGTATGAAGGAAATCAAATCCCTGTAATTTTAAAATCAAAGAAAGCACAAAAAAAATTTATCCTACTTCCATTTCATCTTTCATCTACTCTGGCTCAGTTATCGATCCAAGCATACCAAACTTGCAAAAAATAAGGCAATACTAAGGCAAGGGTGCCTAAACTCATACACACAAAAATAAAGAGCATTTGTTTTACTAGAGGGCTAGCTTTTACACTTAACCATAGAGAACCCTACTCTTTTCTTTTGGGGCCCTAATTTGACACGGTGGAGGTAGCTTTTGTTAGCTCTATCATTGCACACACACGTACTTTTTTTTTATGGTTTTTTTATATTGCTGGAAAACTTTTATTCTTACTTACTTTTTTTTATAACAACTATTTTGCTTTTTTTTTTATTATTATTATTTCACACACACTAGGTTTATATTATCCACTTTGTCTAGTTTTACTCTAAAACAAGAAAGGTTACTCTAAAGCCAACAGTGAGCCTCTCAAGGTGACAACGACAATCCGAGAAAGATAATCTATTTCTAAGATTCTAAGATTTTAAAAAGTTCTTAGCAAGGTTTTCATTATGCATGAAATCCCTAGATCTTTTTTTAAAAAAAAAAAAACGACCTCAAAATCATGAAAGAATTTTTTATATTAAGATCATGAAAGCATAACTCGATGAGTGTATCGTCGACTCTTCACTGAAAAGAAACGAAAAACTAAGTATACAACATGCATTGATCATTCATTCAAACAATCATTCATTTAAAACAAAAATTATTTAGATCATCAAGAATAAAAAATATAAAGAAGTATCATAGAATTACAAATTTCAGAAATTCAGAAATTTCACAAACACACAATCACAAACTCAAACTCGAGTTCAGGTGCTCAAAGGTTATTTAGATATGATCAAGAATTATTCATTATGAATAAAAAAATTTCAGTATCAACTATGATCTAGATATTTAGCCAAACTAAAATACATGCATGAAAGTGAATATACATGCAAAGCACCCACCCAAAACTGTAAAAGCAAACATTCAATGTTTAAAAAAAAAAAAAAAGAAAAAAAGAAACCAAGGCACAAAGACAACGAAATGAAGTGAGGGGGAATAAAGAAACTCCCTTAATATCAAAGAGTGCTTGGGTTGAGCATGCAATACTTCTCTTTTTTTAATTTCAAGATTACTTGCACAGAAAGAGATTCAAAGTTCTCTCAAGTATTTATTCAAAAATTAATACTAAGCTAGATTAAAAAAAAAGAAAAAGAAAAGAAAAAATTTGACTTCTCTTCTTTTAGGGTTGGTTGCTCGACCATTCAGCTTAATCATCCTAGGTCAAAGTTAATCAACTTTCTTCATCCATCCATTTTTACTAATGTTGCTTCTCCATCATCCTGTGGAAATAGTAGCTCATTCGAAAAAAATGGGTTAATGGAGGCATTTTCATCTAAAACATTTTTTTTAACAATTCCTTCAAATTCAACAGACAGGGACCCTTCGCCTACATTGATTTTTACTAGTGCAGTTCTAAAGAAAGGTCTACCTAAAATGACTGAGTTCCAAGGAGAATGAGTATTTTGGTTATAGTTAAGAACATAAAAGTCGTTCAGGAAGATTAAGCCATATACATTTACAAAGACATTTTGTACTCCAACTAATGGCTTACTCTAACTACGATTTACCAATTGGATAACAACATTTTTGCTTTTAAGATTTAGCAATCGAAGCTCATAAAACAAAGATGTTGGCATAATACTTACAACTGCTCCTAGATCTATCAGAGCATTTTGTAGCTTCTTTTTACCTACTGTGCATGGTAAGCAAAACATACTTCGATTGTCTTGTTTTGAACGTAGCTTACTTGGCATTACTGTTATTTTTTGAGCAACGATCATTTCTTCTTCTTTCTTGACCCACCGCTTTGAGCTCGTTTCAGGAGAGCTAGTAGTCATCCTTCTAAGGCTCTCAGTTGGTTTATCTTGTTCTTTTTTCTTCTCAAGACCTAAAAGTCTCTTTGGAAAATGAGCAACAAGAATATAAGCTTTAAAATCAAATTTCTCTGAAGAATCAGAATTAACTTGTCTAGAACTCCTAAAAGCTCTGGGTATATGACCGTGTTCATCCAAACCAAACAGTTGATTAAATTATTTTACAAAATAAAATTGACAGATTTTAATTTCATAAATTCAAGTATTGAAGAGTTTAAAGGCTGAGTATTAATAGATTCAGAAGATTCAAAAGAGTCAAGAGATTCAAAATTCACAATATTGGAAGATTAGGGTTCAAAAGGTTCTAGAGAAGCAGAGAAACTAACTGGAGTCAGAGCACTTACATTCTTAAAAGAGTGTTCGGATTGTGCAGGGAGCTTACGACATTTGATATCAAGTTTACTCACTGTGGTGGCCAACTCAAAGACTTGATTGGCTAGACATAACATACCTTGTCTTGTCTCTCTTTGGAACACAAGGTTATCTTATTGCATCCTCATTGATTCTTGTTGGAATATACTCACATCTTTTTGAAATGATAGCACAATGATAGCCAATGACTCCACCATATCCTCAAGTGGTGCAATAGAGCTAGATGTACTCCTTTGTTGGTTATCTTGTCCTCTCCATCGAAGGTTGGGATGGTCTTCCCAACCGGCATTGTAAGTATTGTTATTTGGGTCTCATCTTTGTCCTCCAAGAAAATTGACTTCCTACATTTGAGCTTGAGCTCTCAACTATGCTTGAGCCATTTGTTGCATAAGAGTAGTGAGATTAGTAGGTTGAGAACGTAACTCTTTTACCTGTTGTTGTTGATTGAGTTGAGTCTAGTGGCTTTTGAGCTAAATTGTTGAGAATTTTTTGCCATAGTAGAAATTAAATTTGCTTGCTTTGATAGTGTTTATCGGCAAAAGATCCTTTCGCGGCCACATCTATGTTGCTTCTATCAGAGGGACGCAAATCGGAGTAAAAATACTGAATTAAAAATTGATCACTAATTTTGTGCTGAGGAAAACTAGCAACTAGTTGTTTGTATCTCTACTAATACTCAAATAAAGTCTCCCCAATGCTTTTCTTGATCCCATAAATTTCTTTCTTAAGCTCTAGAAGCCGGAAAGAAATTTTCCAAAAACTTTTTTTTAGACCATTCCATGTAGTCATTGAGCCGACGGGTAAGTAGTACAACCGATCTTTAGCCACATCCTTTACAGAAAAGGGAAACACTCTAAGATTAAGTTGCACTTGGATAGCTCCATGAGGACGCATCCCATCACAAACTAAATGGAAGTCTCTAATATGTGATCGATCAAATGTGTACGAGTGATGGAAATTAGAATAAATATAGCCTAAAT
Organism: Benincasa hispida; assembly: GCF_027475165.1. Lineage (NCBI taxonomy): Eukaryota > Viridiplantae > Streptophyta > Magnoliopsida > Cucurbitales > Cucurbitaceae > Benincasa > Benincasa hispida. The sequence continues at coordinate 24,818,515 of NC_143487.1, forward strand.
GCAAGCATACACTATAGATGAAGTAATAAATCTTGAAGTATTCCAAAAGTCGAATCCCACGGGACTATTTATGCAATTTAATCTTTATAAGAAAGAGTTTTCGATACAAACCAAAGAGTAACCAGTAAATAAGAGATTTTGAGGTCCAATGGTGATAAAAGTAGTAAAGAAGAATATTGAAAAGGGATACAGTTATGTTCCAACCTTTCGAGTTCAATGTTGTAAGTGATGCAGTCGCATCATACTGAGATAGTGAAATATGCATGAACAGAAAACTACTCCTATTCGGTCTAACGTCTAGTTCCTTTAGGAGGTCTAAGCAACTACTACCGAGATTCCCATGGGTAGCTAAATCTTAGATTAATTCAAGCTTAGATTCTTTGTCCTACAGTGTTCCTTATTTCTAAGGCGACCGACCATCCTATTCCTAGGCTCCTAGTCCCATATTCCTTTGTGACATTAGTTTATATCCTAACTTTCTCAAAATTAGGAATCCACTAGGATATTTATCCATAAACTCAATAAAGGAAATGCAAAAGTCAAAGAGATATGAAACATAAGCATTGCTCAAGCCATAAAACCCTAGGATATTCACATAACTAAACCCCTTAGAGAATTTAACTCATGATAAATGATAAAATAATGAAATTCATTAAAGCAAGAATTATAGCTACAATATGTGTTCAACTAGTAGAGAAAGAACAGAGAAAATTATAAGAAAATAAATTAAATAAATAGAACTCAAAGATGCCTTAGGACAATTCCTCAAATTCTTAATTTTTCCCTAGGTTGATCCCTCTCACCACATTCTTCCACGAGATGAGATAACTTGTGTCGCTACGCCTTAGAGGAACTTCCGTTTTTAAGGCTACTAACTTGAGAATTTGAAAATAAGCCCAAGGGGAATGATGAAAATGGTAGAAAATGAAAGTAAATTGTGATGGATTTGTGGATGGAGAGTTGAATGATGAAATGAGAGGCTTCCCATCTTTCATATAGTCCAAAAATGGTTGAAGAAGGGCCTAAAATCTTGGCTAACCGTTTTTCGATCATTTTTGGCGTGGAAAAACATCTTTGACTTAGGAAATAGCAACTATAATTAACTAGGAACGAATATAGAAAATTGGGGCTCATTGATTCTGTTGCATCACCCGGGTGCATCAAACACTATGGCTGCATCACCCAAGCCACTACAATCGCATCAAGATAAATTTATGCAAAACAACCAATAAACTTAGTAAAAGCTTATAAAACCAGTCTAAATCACTCTAAATCAAATTTAGACAATTCAAACATACTTATTTGCTCATTTTATCTAATTTAGAGCATCCAAGATCAAAATATCACATGAAGTGTCTTTTTACTATAAAAAAAATAGTGAAATAGATGGTTAAAACATGCACTTCTGGACATCTATCACACCCCCAAACTTGTATCTTTGTTTGTCTTCAGGCTACCCCAAAGGAACGAAAAGTCGTTACTTCTACAATCCTAAAGATATAAAGTATTTGTATCGATAAACGTTATATTTTTAGAAGAGAACCACATTAGGGAGCACAAAGTGCACAATAAGATAGTATTAAATGAACTTTCCAGTGAAACTACTGAACCATCAACAAGAGTTGTTGAAGAGCCTAGTACATCAACAAGAGTTGTTGATTTCAGTTCATCTAGTAGATTCCATCCACCTCAACCATTGAGGGAACCTCGACGTAGTGGGAGGGTTGCAAATCCGCCAATTCGATATATGGATTTAATAGAAACTCTAACCGTCATATATGATGGCGACATTGATGATCCATTGTCATATCAACAGGAAATGGAGGATATAGATAAAGATGAATGGATTAACTATGGATCTCGAGATGAAGTCTATGTACTTCAATTTAGTCTGTGATCTTGTAGATCAACCGGATGGGGTAAAACCTATAGGTTGCAAATGGATCCATAAGATATAAATGGGTATAGATGGTAAGGTGCAAACCTTTAAGGCTGGGCTGGTGGTAAAGGGTTGTACCTAGGTTGAGGGAGTTGACTATGTGGAGACTTTCTCACCTGTTGCCATGTTAAAGTCTATTCAGATACTCTTATCCATTGCCACATATTATGACTGTGAGATTTGTTAAATTCAAGACTGCCTTTTTGAATGACAATCTTGAGGAAACAATGTATATGCAACAACCAGAGGGATTCATAACCCAAGGTCAAGAGAAAATTTTTTACAAGCTTCTCAATCTTGGATTATAAGGTTCGATATTGCAATCAAATCTTATGGCTTTCATTAAAACATTGATAAGCCTTGTGTTTATAAGAAAATCATCAACGATTTTGTAGCTTTCTTAGTGTTATATGTAGACGATATCCTACTCATTGGGAATGATGTAGGTCTACTAAATTATATAAAACAATGGCTGGCGGCCCAATTCCAAATGAAAGATTTGGGAGAGACGTAGTTTTTTCAGGGCATTTAGATCTTTAGGGATCATAAGTACAAATCACTAGCCTTGTCTCAAGCATCGTACATTGACAAGATGCTTGTTAAGTATTCGAAGTAAAACTCCAAGAGAGGCTTGCTACCTTTTAGGCATGGATTTTTTTTGTCTAAGGAATAGTGTCTTAAGAAAGCTCAAGAAGTTGAGGAGATGAGACAGATCCCTTATGTATCAGTTGTTGATAGCCTGATGTATGCAATGTTATGAACTAGATCTAACATTTGCTATGCAGTGAGGATAGTTAGTAGATATCAGTTTAATCTAAGATTAGATCATTGGACAACCGTTAAAATTATCCTCATGTATCTTAGAAGAACGATGGACTACATGCTTGTGTATGGGTCAAAGGATTTGATCCTTATAGCATACACTGACTATGATCTAGGAAATCCACTTTAGGATAAGTGTTCGCTCTTAATGGACGGGTTGTAGTCTGGAGTTTTTATTTATTTAATAAAATAAGAAGTATTTTATTTGACATTTAGTTGCATTGACCCACAAAAAACTAATAAACTGAGATCCTAGGTTATCTTCTATAACTTAAACATGTATGTGGAGACATACAGGTGGATCATGTTGAAATGATAAACTAAATGGTCTGTAGTGATGGATAAGGTTGGGTGCCTTATCCTGGTGACACTATGAATACGACTCACTTTGTAGTTGTTAAAATTGTTGTAAAGTGCTATAAATGATCTAATCCTATCATTTTGGGGATTCGTCTTATTGGGGAACTGGGAACGCAACTACACAAAAATGAATTCACTTCTTCCCTACTATTAGGGTAAGTAGATAAATTACTCCCTTAAGAACTGATTTCGGGACTTAAATAATGTGACGCCACACCCTCTCCTAGCCCGAGAGGGGTTTGGCTATAGTTGGACCATAACTAATTGTTCATTAGAGAGATTGGTGGTAGTTAAAAAGTTAGATGTAACTATAGGGGCAAAACAATAAATTTTGCTTAGTTATATTTACGAGCAATTTGTTAAGAGTCAACACACCGTCGATTAGTTATATCCAATGGACACAGAAATATATTTGTAGTGCAAAGAATGCAGTTGTCGGTCTTTAGTGGAGTGGCCGACAATTAATGGAAGTTGATTAATTTAATTAAAGAGTTTAATTAATTGATCAAGTTCTATTAGAGCTTCAATCTATAGGTCTATAAGGTCTCCTTGGCTAGCTCGATAAGGATTAGTGAGAATCAAATTAATTTCTAATTAATTTTAATTGTTCAAATGAATAAAGGAAATTATATATAAGATATAATTAAAATAATGTATATGATACATTATAATATAATGTTTTATTTGAGAGAAATAAATTTTTGAATATGATTCAAATATTAATGAGATTCCTATAATAAACTATAGGTTAAAATTAATAGGAATATGATTCATATTAAATACTACAGGTTTAATAAAAGAATAATAAATTATAGATTATATTATATAATATATAATATAAACTATAGGTTATATCTTATATTTAATATAACATATGGTTTAATATATGATATATATATATATATATATATATAAAATAAATTAATTTTAATTTAAAAATTCAGTTTTTGGGAGTTGGAAAACCACCCCTCCCCCCTTTCTCTCATTGAACGTGGATTAAGGCAGAGGTTTTGATAAAGATCCTCTACCTTTTCCTAAAAAGACACATAGAAGAACTTCTGAGTTTTTACACTTTGTGTTCTTTGCTCTCAAATCAAATACTCTCCTTCATCTAAAATTAATCCTAGTAAGCCCACATAACTCTGTTTCATTCTCAACCTTGAGAATAATAAAGTTTGACTTGTGGTGGTGTCCATTCTTCAGAGTTCACTTGTTGTGTTTGTGAGTTCGAGTGAAGAGGAAGGTTATTGTTAGAGTTAATGTCCTGAATCGAGTGTATCTTATAGTTTGTAAAGACAAATTATATATGTAATAAAATAAGAGGTATTTTATTAATGTTTAGACAACATTAAATCAATCCAATAAACATGTATATGGAGACATATGGGTGGATCACATTTAAGTGATAACCTAAATGGTTTGTAATAGATGGATAAGGCTGAGCACCTTATCCTGGTGACACTACGAATACAGTCTGCTTTGTAGATATTACAATTGTTGTAAAGTGCTACAAATGATCTGATCCTGATTGTTCATGTGGAGACATGCAAGCAGGGGTTTTCTATGCACAGAGTTTGTATAAGATCGGACTATGAAATGCATAGTCTCTCTATATAACAATGTTACTAAAAGAGACTTACATTTTACTAGGATGACTAAATATGACTTGACCTTAATCCTGAGTGAGTTATGAACTCTTGTCTATGAAGGCAATCCTTTGATTTGTATGGGCGAGAGTAGCCTTGTTAGCCGATACAGCAAGCCTACCATTTTGGGGACTTGTCCGAGTAGAAATCTAGGAACACAACTACATAAGATGGAATTCACTCCTTACCCAACTTTAGGAAAAATAGATAAATTTCTTCCTTAATAGCTGATTCTGGGTCTTGAACATTGAGGTTTTAACGTCTCACTAGCCCGAGAAGTGTTAGTTTATAGTTAGACTATAAATTATTTGTTCATTAGAGGGGTCAGTGGTATTTAAGAAGTTCGATGTAATTATAGGGGTAAAACGGTATTTTGACCTAGCTATAGTTATGAGAAATTTGTGAAGAGTCGACTCGCTATTGATTGGTTATACCCCTGACATAGAAATAAATTTACAGTATGAATAGCGCAGCTATTGGTCTTTAATAGAGTGAACAGTAGTTAATAAAAAAATAATTAATTTAATTAAAGAGTTTAATTAATTAATCTTATATCATTGGAGCTTATAATTTGTAGGTCCATAAGTTTCCCTTGTTAGCTCACTAAAGAATATATAAGAAGAATGGTTTCGATTGTTCAAATCAATTGCATATTAATGAGATTAATATAATATGATTAATTATAGTTATGATCTATAATTAAGAGAAAAAAATATTTGAATAAGATTCAAATATTAAAGAGATGTATACATATAAATATGTGATAATTATATGTTGATTAAGTCTATATTAAATATGATTTAATATAGTCGTTTTATTGATCAACTAATAGTTAATTAATCAACTACTAAATTTTTTAGAAGTAAAGATAAATAAATATGTGATATTTATTTATTTATTTATTATATTAAATTGAATTTAATATTATATGATTATTTAATTATTGGACTAATTAATTAAATTAAAACTTGAGTAGGAATAGGAAAAGCTAGGAGAAGGGGGTCACCCCTCCTCTCTATAAACAGGTCTTCATGACACATGTTTGTGACACAGTTGAATTGAGAATTCTTAATCCTAGTCTCCTACTACTTCTCTCAAAATCTCTCTTTTTTTCTCTACTACTTCTTCTTCCTCTTCCAAGTCTTGGAGACCGCACATCCAATTCTTGGGATACAAGAGAATAACAAGGTTTCATTTATGGTGGCGTCCCTTGATCATTGAAGAGACGTTTCGAAGAAGACGCAGAGGGAATCGTGAAGATATTGGGAATCTACAAAGGTAAGGTTTAACTCTTCCCTCTTTTCTTCTCTTAAATGCATGCTAATCTTTATTGTTTATCTATTATGTTATTATTTATACCGTATTTTGCTTATGTAAAATCAAAAACAAAATTGCAAGATAATCACATACTTCTGCTTGGGATTCAATCACTTTAGTTCGTGACCTTTGTTGTGGTTGGAGAGGATCCGCAAAGAATTGATCTTCAAGGGTTAGTCATCCTTATTCCCTTCTTCCTCTCCAACTATGACAACATGCTTAATGTAATTTGTGTTTATCATAGGTTTTTCGTCCTCTGTATTTTATGTTCTATAAAATTAAAATTGGGACTCCAATCATTCCGTTACGAGTATTTACATACTATTTCAAGAATAACTTTTACTCCTATATTATTTAGTTACCATTTTCAATCAAGAAATCATTGACTAGCTTAATGTTTTCTTGTAAGTGTAATCCTATATTTTAGATCCTATAATTCCACCCCAACAAGTCTACCTCAAGGAAGAATAATATTGGTGCAATTAACTACAGCAACCATATCTATTTATGGAGTTTGCCTTGATATTAACTCCATACTCAATGCCTTCATAAGGGAGGCCACGCCCAGGGCGACACGAGGCCGAGCATGAAGTCTCATGTTGTCCACCAATGAAGGAGACCGTAAGATATATTGACACATATCCTTCCCCACTTATTATAAATATCTTCTCCATTCACCTTGATATTAATCCATGAAAATACCTTTGTAAAAAGGACGCTCCTAGGGCGCCCCAAGGCCGAGCATGAATCTCATAGTGTAAACTATAACGGAGAGCGTGAGTGGAAAAATGATATATCATATACATCTTTTTCCTTCCACTGAGTATTTCACAGACGAGGGTTCATACATAGTAAATTAGACTAATAAATTTATCTAAGCGAATTGTATATATAATTCTTGTTTATTAGACACTTTAATACAACTAATCATTTATTGCATGATTATAACATTATTGTCTAATTCACCTTCCAGGTTGGTTCCTAAATAGGGGTATTACGTTTCTGTCAGCTTAAATACCCCAGTCTTAAACAGAATCTTCCTCAGACAAAGGTCTCTTATAGACAATTATGTTATAAATGTAATCTTTTATTTAATCCTATTAAATGAAAATTAAAAGATTAAACTTATTTATAATCGTATTAGAAACGTTATTAACATAAGTCTAGATGAAATTAATTTAAAACAATTTAAAATTAACTTTAATCTACATTTGTTTGCAACTTATTACACTTATAAAGAATAGATTCTAATTCTAATTTCATTAAACTTATTACACTTATAAAGAATTAATGAAATAATTAAAACCTATACATGCATCTAAACATACTTTCAAAAATTATAACAATTATAATTTTATTAAAGTGGTGTCATGCTCCATGCATCTTCATGTTCATTACATTATACATAACAATTATATAATAAAGCAATGAAAATAACATAACATTCATCCATCCATCCATATTATATATTGTAACGTTTATAATATAAAATGATGTATGGACATACTATAAATGCATGCAATCATATAATATAACAGTTATATTAAATATGATGCCTGAACATGCTTAATTAAATCATGCAACTACATAATATAACATTTATATTAAAATGATGCATGAAATAATGTTTATCCTAAACATTAGTTAAATTAATATAACACTTATATAATTTAATTAATGAAAAAAATAAATATAATTAATTATTACAAATTAATAATTACTAAATCATAAAACTACTTTCAAGAACCACTTTGAGCACTTGAAGCCACGACCTGGGACTGCCATTGCACCTAAGCGTAATGTTCGGAGCATCGCAATGCTTCAGCCGAACGGTGCGATGCTGGCGCTTGACTTATCATAGGGTAGTGCTATGTTGCTCGCAGTGTTAAGACGTTGAGCCCTTTGCCTTACGCGTAAGGCGAGCGTTGCAACACTCTAGCCTTATGCTCTAAGGAAGAATGTCTGCTTTGCTTTGCCCGTTCATCTGAATTGCTCCGTTCTTGCTCTAAATTTATCCAAATTGAAGCTGGAACATCATCACAAACCACACAGACTTCAATACAAACTCGACTGCAAAAACTTAATGCCCAAAAATACAACGAACCCTTACAAACCGATTGATTGAAAGTAGTAAATCTAATGTCCATCTCGAGACCATCTAATGTGCAAAAGTAGAACATTCAAAATTCAAATTGTAGAGATTCAAGATGGCTTTGATACCAATTGAAGGGATTGGAATTCCTCGTAGTGGAAGAATTAGATGCATCGGTCTCTAGATCTCGTTTTATAGAACATACAACAAAATTCAGAGCGACGAAAATCATGGATAAACAATTTTTTAACTAGAATGCTAGTGCTAAGAAAATAAAGAGAAGAGAAGAGGGATAGGGTATCACATACCCTTGAACAATATTGTCTTCTCGCTTCCTCTCCCAAGCACAAATATCAACTGCTTCTCTCGATCTCCCAAACCTGCAACCACGAACAGAACATACATGAAAGGGCACCACCATGAGGTTTTCTTTGTTATTCTCAGGGACAATAATCTTTAAGAGTTTTTTGAGCTTGCTCTCAATCTTGGTAAAAGGAAAGAATGACAGCTTGAGAGTTTTTTTTTAAAGGGAAAACACACATAGAGATTGAGAAGGATGAAGAAGATGATCCTTCTCTCTCTCTCTTTTCTTTTTACATGATTGATAGAATAAGGGAAACCACTTCTCCTCTTCTCTCTCTCTCTTTTCTTTTTACATGATTGATAGAATAAGGGAAACCACTTCTCCTTATTTTTAACCAAAAATTTGAAAGAATAACTCCCACAGAAGTTGTTAAATTAAATTCAAATTCAAAATTTGAATTTAATATATATTAACAATTTTAATATATATATATATATACACACACGTACGTATGTATGTATGTATGTATATGTATATATATGTATGTATGTATGTATATATATATATAAACTATATGTTATATCACATAGAATATAACTTATAGTTTGTCGTTCTCTCACATAACCTATGGTATTAATATGAATCATGTTCATATTAATTTTAACCTATGGTATTTATATGAATCACATTCATATAAATAATATTTGAAGCGCATTCATATAAATAATATTTGATTCACATTCAAATCTCTCTCATAAAAATATATAAATTTAATATGAATCATATTCACATTAATTTTAACATATAGTTTCTATATGATTCATATAATATTTGAATCATATTCAAATATTTATTTCTCTCATAAAACTATATATAAATTTAATATGAATCATATTCACGTTAATTTTAACATATAATTAATATATAAATCATATTCATTTAATTAATATTTGAATTGACTACTGATCTCTTTAGGTAGAATGACTAGCTTGGATAGAGCTTCAAGGACTTTAGAGCTAATATGAGAGAGCCTCTTATACCATAGGTCAGTCTCAGTCAAAATAAAAGATGCTACTGCATTAGCTTCATTTAGCATTTTAACCCCTCTAACAATGAACAGATCATTTACTTTTTCTCCAACTAAGACAACCTTATAATCCTTTAGGACTTCTAGGCAGCCTTTTTTTCCCCTATATTTACACTCTAGAGAGTCAAGCATCCCTAGGGAGATTAAATTTCTTTTAAGAGGCAGAACATGCCGAATATTTCTTAGGAGTTTATTAAACTCTTTAATAAAATCAATCCTTTATAGCATGTTTCTAAAATATTTGCCCAATTCATCTTTCAGGTCGGTTCCCAAGTGGAGGTGTTCCATTTCTATCAGCTTAAACACCTTTGTCTAGACAGTACATTCCTTAGAGAAAGGTTCCTTATGGGCAATTATTTTATAAATTTATTTTTTAAACGAATTCATTTTAATCCTATTAAAACAAATTAAAAAATTAACCTTTTTTCTAATCTCATTAGAAATACTTCCAACATAAGTCTAGGCAAATTAATTTTAAATCATTTGGATCTACGTTTACATACAACTGTTGATTATAGATTTTAGGGAAATTATTTTAAATGGTAAAATTGTTGAAAATATTTACAAGATATAGTAAAATTTTAGAACTATCAATGATATATACTGATAAACTTCTATCAGTGTCTATCAATGTCACTGATAGACACTGATAGAAGTCTATCAGTGCCTACCGGCGTCTATCATTGATAGTTCTAAAATTTTGTATATTTTGTAAATATCAGTGTCTATCACTATCACTGATAGACACTGATAGAAGATTATCAGTGTCTACCAGCGTCTATCATTGATAATTCTAAAATTTTGTATATTTTGTAAATTATTTGGTTCATTTTTCTATATTTAAAAACAACCCTAGATTTTAATCTATCTCATTAAAAACATAACACTTATATTTTAATGCTTTATTAAAATCTATAAATTTGCATCTAATGTCATTGATTAAAAACAACAATTATATTTATCTAACTAACGTCATGCTCAATGCAAATTCCATTTTCATTTGATATATATAATACTTATATAAATCGTACATGAAAATCAAGCATTCAAATACATCATTCCACTACGTATTATAACAATTTTAATATAGCATGATGCATGAACATGCTTAATGTGATCATACATCATTATAACATAACACTTATATCATGATGCATGAGCATGTTAATTTAATCATGCATCTATGAAATATAACCCTTATATTTAATTATGATACATGAACATGTTTATCCTAAGGTGAGAATTTTTTAATCTATATGCATACAATATGTAATATGAATTCAAACATTAATCTAAACATACATTCAATGCATAATTAAATTAATTTAAATAGCAAAAATTGGACCAATTTTTGCACTCTAAAATTAAATAAATTAATATAAGTAATTTATATTAATCTAATTAATTAAAATAAAAAATACGAAAAAACAAAGGGGAAAAAAACATTAGTAGGATTTGGAACCTTAACCTCAAGCTTCCAAGGGTACAACCAACAAGCCAACCAACAACCTGATGACATCAAAAGGCACAATTTATACATACTAATCACAATAATTGCACTAGCACATCAACCTCAAATGGATGAAGTGTCGCGCCATCCGCCTCACGTCATAGCATTGCGACGCTACTGGACAGAATGCCCCTTTCTGAGTGATTTTTGCTCCAAACTTGCTTCATTTTGGTTCCATTTTCCACTGATCTTTTCAGCAACACTTGCTCCACGATGTATGTGGACTTACAGACTCGAAGCAAAAATTTTAATGTCCAAAAAATATAATGGGCCATTACATTTTAATCATATTAAAAGTAATCTAAGTGCCAAAATTGAAAACATCCAGTCTTGCAAACCTTCATTCAAAATGCAATTAAAATCCCACCTCTAAACTGATTTTTGCTTAAAAAATATGAAGAACGAAGATGCAAGAAATTGGCTCTAATACCGATTTTAAGGGATTGAATCCCGTAAAGAAACATGTGAATGCCTTGCATTTTGATTTTTCGGTTTAAATGAAACAAAATCAGAACCAAAAACTAAACCAAACAGGAGATAAACATGTAATAAACTAGCATGCTAATTGAAGATTAGAAAAGGATAAGAAGAATATCACATACCTTCATCAACTCTCGAACTCTTCACGATTTCTTCATCATCTTTTCCGGAACGATTCTCAAACGAACAATGGACGCAACCGTAAGTGAGACCTCGTTATTCTCTTAGGAATTCAAGGGTAAAAGAGTGGTGTCTATACCTTGGATGAGGAAGAAGAATAGAGAAAATGGAGAAGATAAATTCTGAGAGGACATTTGGAGGCTAATTTCACCGAATGAACTCCCTTGCCTTAATTTGGGAAAAATAAAAAATTTATATGGAGAACTTCTCCATAACTTTCCAAAATTACCCTTAGGACTAATTTAATTAAACAACCATAATTAATTAGTCCAATAATTAAATAAACATATTAAATCCAATTTAATATATAATTAATTAATTAATTAATAAACATCATATGTTTATTTGCCTCCACCTCTCAAAATTAATTAATTAATTCATTATGAATCAAATTCATAAGAACTTCATACTTGAATCTTATTCAAATATTTCTCTCTTAATTATAGATCAGATCTAAAATTTAACCATATCATATTAATCAAATTAATATGTTATTCCATAAATTGATTTGAACAATTTAAATCATTCCTCTTTTCCTTTAGCGAACTAACAATGGGACCTTATGGACTTACATATTTATGCTCCAATGATATGGGATTAATTAATTAAACACTTTAATTAAATTAATCAATATTAATTAACTACCGGGCATTCCACTAAAGACCGATCGCTACACTCTTTACACTGTAGATATATATATGTGTCCATAGATATAGACCAATAACAGCAAGTTAGTCCTTCACAAGTGTTTGTAACACCAACTGGATTAAATTATCGTTTTACCCTTGAATTGCCTCTGACTCATTAAGTACCAGTGCTTCTCTAATGAATAACCTGTTTATGGTCCAACCAGTAAACAGAAACACCTCTTGGGCCAATAAGAGAGTAGAGTCCTTTGTTTAATTCCTGGAGACACCACTTAAGGGAATATTCATTTACTTACCCTGAATTCAAGAAGGAGTGAATTCCATCTTGTATTATTATGTTCCCAACTCCCCACTCGATCTTGTCCTCAAAATGGTAGGTATGTTAATTGTTAGGTCTTGAAAAGAATCATGATTTCTATGTTAGTTCCCTTGATTCTACTTAAATTATTTGCTTAAAATGTATATTTTAAAGGTAAAATCCAATTCCAAAATCAATAGAGTCATCACAAAGAATTTGGAGCTAAGTCAAGCCAAAATAGACCAAAAGAATCACTTAAGAAGAACATTAAAGCCAAATTACCAATCTATTCCTCAACTAAAGCAAATTAGCACACTTCAGCAATGCTCAGAGCGTCATAACGCTCCCAAAAATATACAACACAACACTACTCCAATGCTACAAGATAGAATGCATCATTATGCTGCAAAACCGAGCAAAGTTGTAACGCTCTACGCAACGTTGCTACGCTCTAGAGAATGATAGAAAAATAAAACACACGCATGCACATCTGCGCAAGCAGCGACAATCCTCCAATTGCGACCCTCTTCAGTACAAATTCTTCGGTTTCAGACTTCAACTCAAGAAAGAACTTCATTTTTTTAAGAGAGTTTTTGATTCCAATGAATACTGAGAACTATTCTCTGTAAATTTTAGAGACATTCTGTCAAAATTACTTCATTCCTTCTACCAATCATGCAATTGTCAATGGAATTCTTCAAGAATTTACATCTCCATGAGTAGGTAAGTCTTTATCTTGGAGAATTATATAGATTAATATTTTTTTTGAGATTCTTCTTTGAATTTCTTCATGTAATTACTTGTTCTTGAATGTTCTTGCTGAGGTTTTGAATAAAATTGATTAAAGATGAATTGACAACTCAAATTTAATCAATTTTTGTATACAAAATTACATGGTTCTATAACAAAGTTGTAATTAGGTTGCAAGAATTAGTAATCTTGATAGAAAACTTGGACTTCTTTTCCTATTTTCTTGGAAGAACCTACTAATTTAGAACATTCATACAATCAATCTTGAATTTTCATTCTTTTGATTTCAAGAATTGTCATAGTTATGAAAATTCATGAGTTTAACGCAATTTTGGGACTAATTGTTGGATGTCTTTAAGAAGCAATTAAGAACTAAATTAGAGTTAATTGTTTAATTGGCTAATTAGGGCATTAGAGTACTTCCTTAATGAACTATGGAACAACTTAATTGCATGAATTTTATTAAGGTCCATGATAGAAATTGCTAATTCTACATAAAATCCTCAAGATTCATTTTTCCATTGAAATTTATTACATAATCTCACTCATTTCTTTCATTACTAAAAATTTTTCCATCGATTCTTGTACTTACCTTGATTTTTGTTAGTTTCTTTACAAACAAACCCCCCAATTGTTATCTTTTCGAATTCAAAATTCATTTTTGGCCAATTTAAAGAGGTTCCCATGGGATCGATCTCTTACTCCACTATTGCTATGTAGTAGTTTTAGTCCTAGCTTGAGTCTTATAAATTTCATTTGTTTGGGTTAGATAGAACTAACGAGACCTATTTTTAGCACTGAACAAATTGGCACCATAACCGGAGAGCTATGTAATTGGTCTTTTAGAATTTTGAATTCCTTTCAAGAAGAAAAAAATAATAATAAAAAAAAGAAATATAAACTCAAAAATGTTGGGTTGTATGTCCTAAAACTCGTGGTTTGTAAAGTTAAACATATTCTATTATCAATAAAGATGTTATTCGACATTACTTCAATAAAGTTGTTATTGAATCTATAAATTGCACTTATAAAGTCTAAATCCAATAAACTAAAATCCATGGCTATTATATAATACTTTACTTTATGTGGAGACATAAAAGTGGATCAGGTCCAAGTAAATATTCAAAATAATCTATAGTATACGAATAAGGTTGGGTACCTTATTCTGGTAACACTATTGGATGCGGCCACTCTGTATTTGTTACAAGTTGTTGTAAAGATGTTAGAAACGAAGTGATCTTGATTCGTTTATGTATTGACATGAGGAGTAGGGCATCATATGCAATGAGTGTGCATAAGATCAGACCAAGAAATAAGTCACTCTTACTTGATAACTTTGTTTACTGATTAAAGATTGACTATTTCGTTTAGATGACCTAGGTAACTCGATCTTAATCCTGGGCTAACTATTGAACAATGGGCCCCATCTTCTCATTGGCCCGAGAGGGATCTAGTTTAATGATTGGATGACAAATAGATTGTTCATTAGAGGATTAGTGGAACTTAAGGAGCAAGATATAATATCGGGGGTAAAACAGTTTATTAACCCAGCCGTTATTACGAATAACCTGTGAAACAAGTAGACACGAATATATCTATAGTGAGGAGAGGGAAGCTAAAGCTATAATGGTGTGACTTGATAGTTAATGAATACTAATTAATTTGGTCCAATGAGTTTTAGCCAATTAATCTTAAATCATTGGAGATCATGATCTGAGGTCCATAAAGCCTCACTACTAGCTTGTGAAATATGAACGCCTTGAACTGAGTGAATTTGAAATAATATCGATTTGAATTGTTCAAATTAAATTTCAATTTGAAAATGTTCAAATTGAAATTAAGGTTTGATTTTGAATAAGTTCAAATTCAAACTAGGGTTTGTATAATTATATTTGATATAATTAAACGTTTAATTTATTGAAATTCAATGAAATTTTAGAGTTTATAATATTTAAATAGTGATTTAAAAATTAATTACATGAATTAGTTTCATAATAAAAATTGGGTGTGTGATTAATTTAATAATTGATATTAAATTAGTTAATTGATTAAATATGTTTAATTAATTAAAAATCAAATTAATTTTCAATTTCAATTCAATTTGAGTAATAGAAGTTTGATTTAATTAATTATGAATTAATTAAATCAACTTTTAGTTAATTTTAGAATTGATTAAATTTTGAAAATTGAAAAATGTAAACTTGGTTTGAGTGGGTTCTTCCCACATGTATACCAAGTAGGAAATGTTCCTCCCAATTTTACACACAAATCCCATTTCTTCATCAAGTTGTTATTGGCATTGAGCTGAATTTGAGTGCTTGCATGCACTTTGTTTATAAATGCTCTAAAATTGGAGATTGGAAGGGTAATTTTTTTAGTTCTTTAGAAGATTGTTGCAAAAATTCGTCTTGAATAAAAACCCATACAAACACCCTTCACAAATTCACTCTAATTGGAGTTCCACTACTCAAATTCAAGGCTGAGAATAGTAGAGAAGATCTCTTGGTGGTTCACTGTTGAATTGGAGCTGGAATCACGTGAAGAGTAGCTTGAAGTTTGGAGAATTCATCAAAGGTATGTTGTTAAGAAACTCTCTTCTTAAATAACCATGCTTTTAGAACTCAAATTAAATATAATTAAAGTGCTTATTGATTATGTTTGCTTCTGTTGCATGCTAGTATATCCTATCAAAAAATAGTTTATGTGATTTTATTTTCTTTTATGCATGACCCACTCCTATCGAAGTCTTTTTTGTGATTTTGTTGTAGATATAAACCTTGAGGAGAGAAGATTACGAAGGGAAAGAGAAAGGAGAAAACGAGAAGAATCTAAAGAGTTGAACTAACATCAAGAAGAAGAACAAAACCAACATCAAGAAGAAGAACAACCTCAATAAAACAACTTGGGCGAAGCAAGGGAACAAACCTTACGACAACTAGCAGAACCGGACTATAATCAACAACATTTGTCGTGTATCCGGAGGTGACCATCCCATTTGAGCTCATACCAAGGCTTCTTCATCTATTATCGCAATTACTTTGTTTTTCTATCTGCACTTTTCTTTATCTAAAAAAAAATGTGATTATGCTGAATTTGGACTATAATCAACAAAGTTTTTGTTTTGTTTAAAATCATTTGACCCTCCCGATGTTTTTCTTGCAACGATCGAGGCGAACGATTATGGAGGCGCTACACGAAGACGCAACTACTTTATTCTATCACCACAATCCAAAAGAAGAAGATCGCCGCAAAGCAGGATGCGTCAACAAACAATGCGGGCGACAATGTAAATTTGGGGGTTGTATTCTTCCTTAACTTTATTCCAAATTTTGCACTATCGCATCGCATTTTAATTTTGAAAGTTTTATCACCGCATCCTCTTTGATTAACCCAATCATTTAACATTGATAAATTTAGTAAGTCACCGCATGTTGTCGCTTTGCCAATTATGATTTCAATAATCAAACACATGCTTCTATTTTCTTCATATATATACTAGAGTCAACTTAATCTTAGAAAAGTCACCGCATGAAATATTTCTAGAAGTTAGTGCTCTGCTAGCTTTTTTTCAAACTAACCCTTTACCAAACTTCCTAAGAACATCACATGACTTCTTTCAATCTTTCGGCAATGAGGACATTGCCGCATTTTAAATTTGGGGGTGAGGTATTAATTTTCGACCTTGCTATTTTTAGCTTTATGAAAAAAAAATTTGAGAATAACAACTCCATTGTCAACGCAATGGGGAAACCCATGTTGATAAGAGTTAAGTTGTAAAGGGCACTTAACCATAGTTGGATGTCCGGATGACACATGTGGGGGCAAGCCAAAACGAAAGTAAGTTGCCAGGATGAACGCATAAATAAATGACTGCAACTCCGCTGCCAAGTAGGTATGAGTTTAGTCTGAGGAAGAGCGCCTTGCTCGTAGTTGGATGTCCGCGTGACATACATGGGGGCAAGCCAAAATGAAGGCGAGGCACTTGGATCAGCGTAAGGTCAGAAAAAAAATAATAATGTCAAAAATATGCAAGGATAAAAATCATTTGACACCCCAGTGAAAAAGTTTTTTGAAATAAATCATGTGATTTCCAGGAATCTAGTAAAGTCCTTTTGAAGGTTAAGCTTGCGGTCCCTAGGTTTTAGAAATATTTTAAGAGGAGACTTGAATAAGAATTGAGAAAATTTTGGTGTATAGGATTTGAATGAAGTATCCTTGAGAAATCTAGGAAAAGAGATTTGTGGTTGACTTGCTAAAGGAAATCTTTAGCTTATGCTTGAGGAGCATTGTTTAAATTTGGGGGTGTGATAACGGGCAGAAACGCGTTGATGACAATATGTTACATTTCTAAGTTATTAAACAATGAAGGTTTGTGTTGATAAAATATGTTAGATTGCGTCCAAAAAAGCATTAAGTTCACAACATTGCGGTCGCATGCGCTCATCGCATAGAAACAGTTAATTTTTGTAATTTTATGCAGAATATGCGTTGATGCAAGGCAAAAAGCGCGACCACAAAAAATCAACGGTTGAGCACAGCATTACCACAAGGCTTTACGGTGATTTGTGCTCACAAACATCTACTCAAGAAGAATTACCGCATAGAGTCGGCGCAACTTAGTGGGCGCATTGATGCATGTAGAAATGCATGTCATCTTAGGTCTTTTACTTAGAATTATGAGGGATGTTAAGCAGAATATGTGGTAATTATGTTAGGAATTCACAAGAAAATGAACTTACAGCGTTCAACATTAAGAATCTCAGCTACCTCATTATTATGCGTTCAATTGTCTATTTTTGTAGCTAACGCAAGAAGCGGACACAAATGCGAAAATCGGACTACTGCATAGACGACTGCATGCGGAGAAATTCTCCATCACAAAGGCGAACGTGTTCGATCAACGCATGGATGTTGCGGTAATCAGTCGTATGCGTCCATCGCATAAGAGTTGCGATCGTTAAGCGATTGCAGTCATCATGTAGAAGTTGCGGTATTAAGCGAATGCAGGCACTGTACAATTGCAGCTACACGATAACGCATACTAATGGGATCAACACAAGGTGGGTGGAATGAATACATCAACGTATCTACCTTGGAAAAATCAAAAGATGATGTTGACATCCCACCTACCACGCCGTTAGCAACAAGGATTCAGAAAAGACTAGTGTGCCGCGAAAGTTAGAATCAGAGCAGTCCATTAATGCTGTCGGCGATCCAAGCTCTACATGAAGAAGTCGATGAGCAGAATTCCAACTAGTCTGGGGATTACTCCTGCAACCCAGGGTTTTCCCTACAACCCAGACAAATGCATGAGAAGAAGCTTGAGAGTTCTTCACCTCTTTCACCCATTCCATGTGACGACCGAAACCTTCGACCGGAGCTAGATCTCGAGAGAGTCAGCTCTATCGCCCATCCGTGGCACCACCGGCAGCCTTGACGCACATCTGCTGGAAGCAAGTCTTTGCTTTCAGCCGGTCATTTCATTTTCCTTTCTTTTCTTATGTTGTATTGTATACATTTTGTGATTAAGGAATTAATATATTTTGTGTTCTATGCATTTTTGTGTTCCTGCGACTCCATCTCCATCTCCTTTACTTAGAATCTTTAACTTCATTGCATCACTTAGTGAGATTGCTAGAGTATCACATACTTAGTCATGTGAATTAGGGATATGAAGCATGTAGCAAACCACCAGAAGGTGTGAGTTGCATGAGTGTGTGAGAAAATCTTATTTACTTAGTGCGAAGCTGTAACAACGCCTGTCTATAGGCGGACACATCGCTTGTCTATGACTAAAGTCAGACACAACCAACTGCCCGGGAGGGTAAGTGGTTGGTTGCATTAAGCAATGTATGCATTGTTCACTAGGGATAGGAATAATCTTACGTTAACCAAGTTCATGCGGTTACCTTGTCTTATGAGCGCATCATTCATCACTTAGGTATACTCGAAATAGTAGACTAAAATCCAAATCTAAGACTCAGGAGAGTGGATTGGAATGCATAAGCAAGAATGGGAAACTTAGGAATAAGCTCTGTTTGCTATCACACAGCGTATGCACCCTACGGAGAGGATATTCCATGCATCGAGGAAGTAGGATATGGTGGTTATATGCAGTCATCTCGACATTTTCGCATTCCGTATACGTACTAGAGTTATGCTCAAGTGTGTGTAGCATGATTGCATGGCTTGTGTTGACTAAGGTTGCCCTTGCGGTCACTTCTAAGTATTGCAATGAAATCTCCACATTTTATCTATTTTTCCCATTCATTTATTTCATGTCAAGAGTTGTCGTGTCTCTACCTCTTATGCATATTCTCATTGTGTTGTCTGTTAGCTAGGAGTAAGGGTAGTGTTAGCCTAGAAACCTTCCCATCTATTCTTTTATTCAACCGCCACATGCATAATCACCGCATTCATTTTGCTACAAGTCCCTGTGTTCGACCTCGGATCACCCAAGAAACTTGCGTTCGCGTTATACTTGGCGTGAACGTAAGAAAACTTGTGACGGGACGCATGGCCATCACATACATTTATTAACGTATAGTCATTCCAACGTATGACCATCAACGCATGACTATCAATGCATAACTTAAGAACATGCATCGCATATTGTGTCCAAGTGATTTTGGTTTTCGAGTAAATTGACATCTAATTTCTCGTGATCACGCAACTGGGTGAAAAGAATAATTAATCACGATGAGACAGAAAGCTGATGACGGTCGAATCTGAATTAAGTTTACAAGCCGCTAACGATAACAAGTACACTCAGCTATTCGGTGACAAATATTCGGCGCATCAGTCAGAGAATTAAAGCCATCCCATCTATGCAATCATAAGAGAGAATCCGCCTTTCACCCCGAAGCTCTATAAATACCGAAAGCAACCTTCAGAAAAGGAGTTCAGCAGTTTGGTAGTTTAGCATTGTCCATAGTTTTCCTTTGTATTTTAAGGCGGAAGTGAGAGAAGGAGATTGTGTTAGTAGATCGTTCCAGTAAACTTGGGAGAGTGCTGGAAGCTTTAAGATCAGAAAGAGGCCAGCTTCTGCGGAAGCAGGAATATCTTTTGAACCAAATAGAGTTGACAGTGTAAAGGCCTTGGGAAGCAAGGGATTGCTACCAACCACTCTATCCTTATTTTCCATTGTTATTTTGTACTCAAACTCATTTATAGAAATGGAATGTACTTCTCTATATCTGTTCATTCTCTGTTTATTGTGCATGAGTAGTTAAATCTGTTGAATGGGTTGAGAAGCACTTAGCTAGCATAACTGGGGATCTTCATTCTATGCGATTATATTGTATTATGTATGCTTCTTTCGTCCATTAGAGATACTCGGGAGGGTAATCTAAGGACAGGATCTAGGCTTGAAAAATTCAGGTTAGAATCTAGGCTCGGGAGAGTCAGATTAGAACACATAATCAAGAGATAGGAGCTTACGAATAAGCACTGTTTGCTATTAACGCATCGCATGCATCCTAGAGATAGGATATGATTGTGTGTGGTCACCTTGTCTTTGTATGCATCTTACATCATCGCATAGGAAAATAGTAGAGACTTAAGAATAAGCTCAATGGACACTTTTGCATTCAACACATGTGTCCTAAACTTAGGAGCACCGATTTGCAATGGAAAATGATTTGTTGTTGCATGAGTGTAACATGATCGCATAGTCTGACGCGTTCCCAAGTAACGCTAGTTAAAGACCTTCTCAACCCGTTCATCTGCATACTCAGTGCATCTATCGCATAATCAAACTTTTCTCAAATCTGCCGCATTTATTTATTTCATTACCGCAACCAACAACACCAAACAACTATTTAAGTTCCCGATTACCACAAAGTTTTCTTGAAACATTATCACCCCATACCGTTTTCCCAAGTCCGTGAGTTCGACCCTAGACTTACCAAGAAACTCAGTGGCGTTTATACTAGGATTCCACTGAGAAAACTTGTTGCTCAACGCAATTCCATCACCATACTTCATTCCATATTTTCACCACATAAAATAATGCATCAGCATGCGGCTGATTACCGCAACACCCATGCGTTGATTATATGTGATCGCCTTTGCGATGGAGAGTTTCTCTGCATGCGGTCGTCTATGCGATAGTCCAGTTTTCGCGTTTGCATCAACTTCCTACGTTAGCTACAAAAATAGACAATTGATGTAACGCCCGGATCCTTAAACCTTATGATCCGACTGCTACGACATGCATACTTAGACTTTTCTATCATGAGATGAGTTTTGGTTGAAATTTCAAAGAACATATATAAATTTTATTAATTAAATAGAAAAACTATATAGAAATTTATTTATCAAAACACCAGGATCCATAAAACATTAGCGTGGTGGTACAAAATGCATGTGCCTATAATAGTGAGTTTGATGGTTGGCCATTTGAGTGATGTCCAACTCTGCCCTCTACGCTGTGTTCTTACCTACAAAGTCTGTAAAAATATAGGATGAGTACATAATATACCCAGTAAGTAGTTCTCACGTAGGGTGGTGACCAAATGCACAATCACAAGCAACATGTCATGAAAACATATGATTGGGACCGAAAACGTATAATAACATGTGGTGGTCGGTTATGCTTCCAACATAAATCTCTCCGCCCTGATAGAAAGATGAGGACCTAAGCGAAACTAACCCATCTGATGATTAGCGGGTCATGCAGTCAGTAGGGCGAGAGTCGCATCCAACATCAACCATTAGCATAAACATTATGCTTCCAACACAAATCTTTCCGCCCTGATAGAAAGATGAGGACTTAAGCAGAAACTAACCCATCTGATGATTAGCGGGTCATGCAGTCAGTAGGGCCAGAGTCGCATCCAACATCAACCATTAGCATAAACGTTATGCTTCCAACATAAATCTTTCCGCCCCTGATAGGAAGATGAGGACTTAAGCGGAAACTAACCCATCTGATGATTAGTGGGTCATGCAGTCAGTAGGGCCAGAATCGCATCCAACATCAACCATTAACATAACCATAAGATTAGACTGGAAGCATAACTTACACCTAATTAAAACTTGGTTTTAACGTAATCGTGAACAAACATAATGCATGGGGTCCCTTGTAGAGAAACGTGTTCTAAACATGTAATGCAATATAACAATTAACATAACCATGCAATATAATAAAGGTACACTACCATAGAACATTTAAAGAGAGGGTGAGATAAACTACTTACCTTGACTGTGATCTAATTATTCCTTATTATTCTTTATGATTTTATCAGCAGAGTTTTCCCTTTTTAAATCAAAAGAAGAAATTTGGGCAGCACTTTACCCGAGCTTTTCTCTTCTTCACAGAACTTCCTCACTCACACTTACTTTTTCACACGATACTATGTTACTGAGATTTGTTTGAGAATGGGTTAAATCTTCGGCAAAGGGTTCTATTTATAGTAGTTTTCAGCTCTTCTCAGTGTGACAAATCATCGTACAGATGGCTTCTTTAAAATTACTTATGGTTTATGAATTCCTCTCAATAAGACACCTAATTTTGGCTAATGTTTGCCCTAACGTCATCATTCTTTGTTTGTATTAAATTTTAGGGTTTTTCCATGTATAATCTATAAGATTGTGGCCAAATTTAACGCATAATTCGCGCTTCTGTCCAAATCTCGCTCACTCTGCTCTTAAAATCTCGCTCTCTCCCGTTTTCTCGCTAGGAATTTACTCTGGAGCTTTCTTGCTGAAAATCCCACTCTCTCCACTCTCGCTCTCAAATTTTCTCTTCCGTCTCGCTCTCTCCAGCTTTCCCGCTCTCGCTCTCTCCAGCTTTCTCGCTCTTGCTCTCGCTCTCGCTCTCGCTCCCGCTCCTGCTAGCTCTCTTGCTCTCGCTCTCGCTCTTGCTCTCTCGCTCTCTCGCTCCCGCTCCCGCTCTTTCCTACTGTTTCGCTAAGAATAGCTCTCTTTACTCTCGCTCTCTCCAACTTCCTTGCTACAATTCTCGCTCTCTCCAGGGATCTCGCTCTTTCTACTCTCGTCAGCCTCAATCTCGCTAGCATCGCTCGCTGGGTTTCTCGCTCTCCAATTCTTCCTTCGATCGCGCAGCTCTCTTCTCAGAATCTCATTTTTTTTCCAGTTTTCTCGCTGGTGTGGCTCTCACTCTCTCTCACTTTCTCGCTCCCGCTCGCTCCCTTATTCATTATCTTTTGGATAATGAATAAATTTCCAATTTCCAATTTATTTATTTATTATTATTATTTTTTCTAAATTTCCACCCCTTTAAATAAAATTTCGTCCTACTTATTATTTGATATTTAATTTCCTGTATGCGTACAGATCTGGGTCGTTACATTCTTCCCTCCTTTAAGAACTTTCGTCCTCGAAAGTTTCTTGGTTCTTAAAAAGATAAGGGTATTTTTCTTTCATCTCTTCTTCTCGTTCCCATATAGCTTCTTTCACTTGCTGATTTCTCTAGAGAACCTTCACTAAACTTATTTCCCGATTACGAAGCGATTTCTTCTCTTTTGCCAAGATGCAAACCGGAGCCTCCTCATATTCCAAGTTTTCACTTATTTGTAGAGGTTCATAATTTACTATGTGTGATGGGTCAAACACGTATTTTCGAAGCATCGATACATGAAAGATATTATGTATTGTAGAAAGTGTGGGTGGTAATGCTAATCAATAAGCTACTTGGCCAATACGGTCTAATATTTCAAAGGGTCCAATGAAGCGAGGGCTAAGCTTGCCTTTTCGTCCGAAACGCATAATGCCCTTCATTGGTGCTACCTTTAGAAATACGTGATCTCCTACTTTGAATTCCAGCTCTTTTCGACGGTTATCAGCATAATTCTTTTGTCTGCGTTGAGCGGTTCGCATTCTTTCCCGAATTAGCTTAATTGACTCTGATGTTTGCTGCACCAATTTAGGTCCGAGTAGTGTTCGCTCCCCAATTTCATCCCAGTGTATAGGGGATCTGCATTTCTTTCCGTATAAGGCTTCGAAGGGAGCCATACTAATTGTCGCCTGATAACTATTATTATAAATAAATTCTATAAGATGTATCTGCGAATCCCATGCTTCAATAAAATCCAAAGTACATGCCCTCAACATGTCTTCTAGGATTTGATTAACTCGTTCTGTTTGGCCATAAGTTTGTGGGTGGAAGGCTGTACTGAAATTTAGCTGTGTGCCCATTGCTTTCTGTAAACTTTTCCAGAACTTGGAGACGAAACGAGGGTCTCGATCTGAAACAATTGATACTGGGATTCCATGTAACCGGATGACCTCTTTTAAGTACATTTGAGCTAGTGCTTCCGTAGTGTGAGTAGTTTTGTATGGTAGGAAGTGGGCCGATTTGGTGAGTCGATCTACAATTACCCAAATCATGTTGTGGCCTTTAACAGTTCTCGGGAGTCCTGAGATGAAGTCCATAGAAATATGTTCCCATTTCCATTCTGGAACACTTAGAGGCTGAAGAAGTCCTTGTGGTCGTTGCCGTAGAGCTTTCACCTGTTGACAAACCAAACATTTACTTACATAGTCGGCTATATCCTTTTTCATGTTACCCCACCAGTAATGTGCTTTCAAGTCTCGATACATTTTGGTACTCCCAGGATGTATTGAAAAGCGTGACTCATGAGCTTCGTTCAATAGTTCTTTCTTGATTTCTTCATTATCTGGTACACATAGTCGTCCACGATAGAGGAGTGCAGAGTCTGGGGCTGTAGAGAATTGATTGGTTTCTCCATTTTCTGATTGTTGTTGTTTGTTTAGGTATTTGTCTATTTGTTGTGCATAAATTATTCTTTGCCTTACTGCAGGTCTTGCAACTAAGTGTGCTATTTGAGTTGTGAAGGTTTCTGGTATTAGTGAGATCTCAACTCTTCCAAGATCATCTATTATGTGTTTGGAGATGGTACTTAGAGCTGCTGTATGTGCTGACTTTCTGCTAAGAGCATCAGCAACAATGTTAGCTTTTCCTGGATGATAGAGGATCTCACAGTCATAGTCTTTAACTAATTCTAACCATCTTCGTTGCCTCATATTTAACTCTATTTGGGTAAAGAAGTACTTAAGGCTTTTATGATCTGTATAAATTTGGATCTTTTCCCCATATAAATAATGTCTTCATATCTTTAAGGCAAAGACTACAGCAGCTAATTCCAAGTCATGAACGGAATAATTTTGTTCATAAAGTTTTAGTTGTCTTGAAGCATATGCTATTACCTTTCCGTGTTGCATCAATACACAACCAAGCCCCTTCTTCGATGCGTCACTGTACACAGTTAAACCCCCTGATCCGTCAGGTATAGTGAGAATAGGGGCTGTGGTCAACCTTTCCTTTAGTTCCTGGAAGCTTTGCTCACATGCTTGGTTCCAGACAAAAGGATTATTCTTCTTGGTGAGGTTGGTTAAGGGTAATGCTATACTTGAGAAATTCTTCACAAATCGTCTATAATATTCTGCTAATCCAAGGAAGTTGCGCACTTCGCTGACTGTTGTTGGGTGAGGCCACTTGCTAACTGTTTCAGTTTTAGCAGGATCTACTGAGATTCCTTCTTGCTTTACAATATGCCCTAGGTAGGCAACTTGTCGCGTCCAAAACTCACACTTGGAGAATTTGGCATACAACTTTTCATTTCTTAATATGGAAAGAACGTCCCTAAGATGTTTTTCATGTTCTTCCTCAGACTTGGAATAGACCAAAATATCATCTATAAATACGATCACGAAGTTATCAAGATGGTCCTTAAAAATTCTATTCATCAAGTCCATGAAGGCTGCTGGGGCATTTGTTAATCCAAAGGGCATCACAACGAATTCATAATGCCCATATCTTGTTCGAAAGCAGTCTTGAGTATATCCGACTCCTTGATTCGCAATTGATGATATACAGATCGTAAGTCTATTTTGGAGAATACTGAGGCTCCTTGTAATTGGTCAAATAGGTCATCAATGCGTGGGAGTGGATACTTATTCTTTATTGTCAACTTATTCAACTCCCGATAATCTATACATAAACGCATTGATCCATCCTTTTTCTTAACAAATAAAACAGGTGCTCCCCATGGAGACACGCTAGGGCGTATAAATCCCTTATCTAACAATTCTTGTAATTGTATTTTGAGTTCTTTTAATTCCACAGGTGCCATTCTATATAGTGCTTTAGATATTGGTTCAGCTCCGGGAATTAGATCTATACAAAATTCTATTTCTCGATTCGGTGGTAAACCCGGTAGCTCTTTTGGGAATACATCTTCAAATTCTCTTATTACAGGGATGGCCTTAATTTCATCCTTTTGGTTTCGTAAATCTACTACGCTTGCTAAATATGCCCAAGCTCCATGGTTGAGCAAATGCTTAGTTTTTAAGGCTGAAATTATTCTTGGGACTGATTGTGTATTAGAACTCTTAAACTTAAACTTGGTTCCTGCTGGAAAGGTGAATATGACCTCCTTATTATGGCAATCTATGCTTGCATAGTTTGCTGCTAACCAGTCCATACCTAGTATTATGTCGAAATCACTTATGTCTAGGATGATAAGGGTCACCTCTAGTTTATGTCCTGATACTGACAATTCACAGTTTTCTACTACTGAGTGGGCCAACATAGATACTCCGGCAGGAGTAGCTACGGATAGAATGTAGCCTAAGGGTTTTGATGTTAATTGAGCATGTTGTGCAAATGTTGTAGAGATGAATGAATGACTAGAGCCCGAATCAAATAAAGTGAAGGCATAATACTCGCGGATGTGTAATGTACCTGTAACCACTGCATCTTGATTTTCTGCCTCTTGACGTGTAACAGTTTCTGTTGTTGAGTAACCTTGTTACTAGTAGGCTGGGTGGTCTGGGCAGTTGATACTTGGTTGATGAACTTTGAGCAAGCCCTTGCATAGCGACCCGTCTGGCCGCAGCTGAAACACACCCTTATGTTCTGAAAACATTGCCCCTGATGGTGTTTTCCACAATTTCTACACTTAAAATTTGTAAATGTTTGGCTCTTCTGTTGTGACTGTATGCCCTGAGTGTTTTGGGAAATTTTTGCTTGCCGTTGTGAACGTTGGAAGCCTTATTGGGTGAGTTTCCTCTTTTGATTTGGCATGAATCCTCGTTCCGAGGTTGAGGTTTTGGCAACAAGATCTACTTCCATGAGTAAGGCCGACTCAAGGGCAAGAGCATACTCTTTGTGTCGGAAAGCAGTAACAATGCCTCGAATGCCTTCTCTTAATCCCCATATAAACCTTTCCACCTTCTTCTCTTCTGTGTCCACTAGTCGAGGAACAAAGTGAGACAAGCGATCAAATTTCCGTTCATATTCTGCCACTGACATATTCTCTTGACGAAGATTAAGAAATTCCACTTCCTTTTGATATCTCACTGTCAAAGGGAAATACTTGTTGTAAAAAGCTTGATTGAACTGCTGCCATGAGACTGTACCTTTGATTGTTCTTTGTGTGGAGTCCCACCAGAATTTTGCATTGCCTTTTAACATGGAGGTGGCACAATTTACTTTCTGTTCTTCTGGGATGTTCATATGGCGGAAAATAGTTTCCATTTCTGTTATCCAATTTTCTGCTATAATTGGATCCACAGATGATCCATCAAATGTTGAAGGGTTGAACTTCCTGAATTCTCGAATGATCTTTGAGTCATTTTTATCGTTGGTTGTTGGTGTGGTGGACGAGGTTGTGTTTCCATTACTCATATTTTGTACGAGTAGTTGTAGTGCCTCTGGTGTAAGTAACACATAAGGCGTCTGTCCATGTCCTTGATTTTGATTCCTTGTGGATTCACTTCAAGGTCTGCCTCGTCGTGTTGGAGCCTTTCGTGGTGGCATCTGGCGCACACATTTTATTTTCATAATAAGGAAGCAATCTAATATATACATATATTTTTTTTTTCTTTTAACTCATACCTATGTTTACTAAATTATTTACTAAATTACTTGTTTGAAAATTCCTTTTAACCGCGTATTTGGCATGGCTATGGGCATCACTTAACAGGCCGAACCATCAGACACCATGACTCTTCTAATGCAATAGAGCCTATTTGGCCCAAACGCTCTGATACCAAAACTGTAACGCCCGGATCCTTAAACCTTATGATCTGACTGCTACGACATGCATACTTAGACTTTTCTATCATGAGATGAGTTTTGGTTGAAATTTCAAAGAACATATCTAAATTTTATTAATTAGATAGAAAAACTATATAGAAATTTATTTATCAAAACACCAGGATCCATAAAACATTAGCGTGGTGGTACAAAATGCATGTGCCTATAATAGTGAGTTTGATGGTTGGCCATTTGAGTGATGTCCAACTCTGCTCTCTACGCTGTGTTCTTACCTACAAAGTCTGTAAAAATATAGGATGAGTACATAATATACCCAGTAAGTAGTTCTCACGTAGGGTGGTGACCAAATGCACAATCACAAGCAACATGTCATGAAAACATATGATTGGGACCGAAAACATATAATAACATGTGGTGGTCGGTTATGCTTCCAACATAAATCTCTCCGCCCTGATAGGAAGATGAGGACCTAAGCGAAACTAACCCATCTGATGATTAGCGGGTCATGCAGTCAGTAGGGCCAGAGTCGCATCCAACATCAACCATTAGCATAAACATTATGCTTCCAACACAAATCTTTCCGCCCTGATAGGAAGATGAGGACTTAAGCGGAAACTAACCCATCTGATGATTAGCGGGTCATGCAGTCAGTAGGGCCAGAGTCGCATCCAACATCAACCATTAGCATAAACGTTATGCTTCCAACATAAATCTTTCCGCCCTGATAGGAAGATGAGAACTTAAGCGGAAACTAACCCATCTGATGATTAGCGGGTCATGCAGTCAGTAGGGCCAGAATCGCATCCAACATCAACCATTAACATAACCATAAGATTAGACTGGAAGCATAACTTACACCTAATTAAAACTTGGTTTTAACGTAATCGTGAACAAACATAATGCATGGGGTCCCTTGTAGAGAAACGTGTTCTAAACATGTAATGCAATATAACAATTAACATAACCATGCAATATAATAAAGGTACACTACCATAGAACATTTAAACAGAGGGTGAGATAAACTACTTACCTTGACTGTGATCTAATTATTCCTTATTATTCTTTATGATTTTATCAGCAGAGTTTTCCCTTTTTAAATCAAAAGAAGAAATTTGGGCAGCAATTTACCCGAGCTTTTCTCTTCTTCACAGAACTTCCTCACTCACACTTACTTTTTCACACGATACTATGTTACTGAGATTTGTTTGAGAATGGGTTAAATCTTCGGCAAAGGGTCCTATTTATAGTAGTTTTCAGCTCTTCTCAATGTGACAAATCATCGTACAGGTGGCTTCTTTAAAATTACTTATGGTTTATGGATTCCTCTCAATAAGACACCTAATTTTGGCTAATGTTTGCCCTTACATCATCATTCTTTGTTTGTATTAAACTTTAGGGTTTTTCCATGTATAATCTATAAGATCGTGGCCAAATTCAACGCATAATTCGCGCTTCTGTCCAAATCTCGCTCACTCTGCTCTTAAAATCGCTCTCTCCCGTTTTCTCGCTAGGAATTTACTCTGGAGCTTTCTTACTGAAAATCCCGCTCTCTCCACTCTCGCTCTCAAATTTTCTCTTCCGTCTCGCTCTCTCCAACTTTCCCGCTCTCGCTCTCTCCAGCTTTCTCGCTCTTGCTCTCGCTCCCGCTCCCGCTCGCTCTCTCGCTCCCGCTATTTCCTACTGTCTCGCTAAGAATAGCTCTCTTTACTCTCGCTCTCTCCAACTTCCTTGCTACAATTCTCGCTCTCTCCAAGTTTCCTTCAATCTCGCTCTCTCCAGGGATCTCGCTCTTTCTACTCTCGCCAGCCTCAATCTCGCTAACATCGCTCGCTGGGTTTCTCGCTCTCCAATTCTTCCTTCGATCGCGCAGCTCTCGTCTCAGAATCTCGTTTTTTTTCCAGTTTTCTCGCTGGTGTGGCTCTCGCTCTCTCTCACTTTCTCGCTCCCGCTCGCTTTCTTATTCATTATCTTTTGGATAATGAATAAATTTCCAATTTCCAATTTATTTATTTATTTATTATTATTATTATTATTATTTATTTTTTTCTAAATTTTCATCCCTTTAAATAAAATTTCGTCCTGCTTATTATTTGATATTTAATTTCCTGTATGCGTACAGATCTGGGTCGTTACAATTGAACGCATAATAACGCATAATAATGGGTTAGCCGAGATTCTCAATGTTGAACGCCGCAAACTCATTTTCTCATGAATTCCTAACATAATTGTCGTATATTATGCTTTACAGCCCTCATAATTCTAAATAAAAAGCCTAAGATGACATGCATTTTTGCATGTCATCACCCCCTAAGGTAGAACCGTATGTACCTAAGGCCCTCTTCCCTAGTAGACTAACTAAGCTAAAAGAGAAGATGTCGATTTAGAACTAATTGAAATGTTTAAGAAGATACAAATTAGTATCCCTTTACTGAATATCATACAATAAATTCCTAGATATGAAAAATTCTTAAAATATTTGTGTATAAAGAAAAGAAAAGGGAAAGAGCAGGAGAGAGTCACTGTGAGTAACATTATGTCTGCTTTATTTAAAAACGACATGCCTAAAAAATGTAGAGACCCTGGAATGTTTATTTTACCTTGCAAGATAGGAGAAAGGATTATTACTCATACTATGCTAGATCTAGGTGCTTAAATAAATGTCATGCCTTTTCATATTTATGAAGACCTAAAGTTGAATGGCCTACAAAAAATGAATGTTTGCATACAACTAGCTGATAGGTCTTATATTCAACCCCTAGGCATAGTAGAGGATGTTTTGTTAAGAGTTGGTGAATTAATCTTTCCAGTTGAGTTTTATATTTTGAAAATGGATGAACCATACTCTACTTCTTCTAATATTTTACTTGATAGACCCTTCATGAAAACAGCAAAAACTAGAATCGATGTAGATAAGGGTCTTGATCAGTAGAATTTGATGGAGAGGTAAAGTTGATCAATATATATGATGCCATGAAATTTCCAGAGTATTTTTCTCTCTACTCCATAGATACATGTGATATGTTTGATGAATTGTTGTTTTCTATCGATGAAAATTTGGATTGTTTGGTTACCCCCTCCATTGATCTTCTTGATGATGACTCTTCCATTGACTCTTTGTTTACTTCTAATGATTTTGATTTGAATGATAATTCTTCTAATAATGATGTTGTTGAATCTCAGGTACAAGGGATCGAGTTGAAGGCTCTCCCTTCACACCTCATGTATGTTTTCCTAGGAAAAGAGAAAACCTTTCCAGTGATCATATCTAGAGAACTCACGCCTTCTCAAGAATACACACTAGTGGAAACATTGAAGAGCTACAAGAAAGAAATTTGTTGGACTTTGGATGATATCAAAAAGATAAGCCCTTCCCTTTACATGCACATAATTTTTCTAGAAGATGGAGCCAAGGCAACCATTCAACCTCAAAGAAGACTAAATCCAACGATGAAAGAAATTTTTCACAAGAAAATCCTAAAGCTCCTTGAAGCTGGAATAATATACCCAATCTCAAATAGCCAATGGGTAATTTCGACATGTGGTACCGAAGAAAACCGGAATGACCATTGTAAAAAATGAAGAAGGTGAGATGAATCCAATGAGATTACAAAACGGTTGGAGAATGTGTGTAGATTTCAGAAAACTTAATGAGGTAACAAAAAAAGATCACTTTCCTATACCTTTCATTGACTAAATGGTTCACCGGCTCGCCGGGAAACCATATTTTTGTTTTCTTAATGGTTTCTCTAGATTTTATCAAATACAAATAGGAAAAAGAGTTGACAAGAAGTGCTATGTGATCTGCTTCGCATCTAGAACTCTCAATTCATCTTAAATCAATTATTCAACCACAGAAAAGGAATTTCTTTCCATTATTTTTGCTTTAGATAAATTTAGATCTTACATTCTCGGTTTCCAATATTTGTTTACACTGACCAAGCCAGTCATAGGTACCTCATGACGAAGAAAGAATCCAAGCCCAGACTTGTAAGATGGATCCTTCTTTTGCAAGAGTTTAACTTGACCATCAAAGACAGAAAAGGATCTAAGAATTCAATGGCCAACCACCTAAGTTGAATCATGCAAGAAGAAGAATTAATTCCAATTAGAGAAGACTTTCCTAATGAATACCTTATCAAGGTATCTGTTTTCCTACTATGGTACATCGACATGGTAAATTACCTTGTGACTAGTAAGTTTTCCTTTGACATGTCTTCATGTAGAAGGTCTAAACTCAAAAGTGACTTAAATACGTTGTATGGTATCCTTTTTATCTATCAAAATTTTGCTCATATCAAATAATTAGAAGACGTGTCCCTAACAAAAAGTTTGAGTCTGTATTGTAATTTTGTCATGAGCATGCATGCAGAGATCATTTTAGTCCAAAATGAACTACTAGAAAAATTTTAGACTCTGGACTATTTTGGAATTCTCTTTTTGCCGATTCGTATGCATATTGCAAGTCTTGTGAAAAATGTCAAAAGTTTGGATCTGTAAAAAAGAAATGAGATGCCACTCAATTCCATTCTTGTTTATGAAATATTTGATGTATGGGGATTAGATTTCATGGGTCCAATCCCTTCTTCATTTGGCTATCAGTACATTTTACTTGGAGTAGATTATGTTTCCAAGTGGGTTGAGGCAATCCTCATTAGAACAAATTATTCTTCTATTATTTCAAAATTTCTCAAAAATCACATCTTTTGTAGATTTGGAACTCCTCGAGCCTTTATAAGCGACCAAGGAACACATTTTTGCAATAGGACCATAAAGACATTATTGAGGACATACAGAGTACACTACCAAGTTGCAAACCCATATCATCCTCAAAAAAATGGCCAAGTAGAAATTTTCAATAGAGAAGTGAAAAACATTCTAGAAAAGATGGTAAACTTAAAGAGAAAAGATTGGAGTTCCAAATTTAATGATGTGCTTTGGGCTTATAGAACCGCTTTTAAGACACCCATAGGACTAACCCCGTACAGAATTGTATATGGCAAAACATGCCATCTTCCAGTGGAGGTTGAACACAAAGCATATTTGGCGGTAAAACAATGTAATTTGAATCTAGCCCAAGCCAGAAAGGAAAGACTCCTAGAATTGCAATAATTAGAAGAATTAAGAAAAGATGATTATGAAAACTTAAAAATTTATAAAGAGAACCAAAATTTTTCATGACAATAGCTTAATAAGAAAGGACTTAAAAATAGGACAAAAAATTTTGCTTTATAATTCTAGATTTACAATTGATGCCTGGAAAACTTAAGTCCAAATGGCTAGATCCTTTTGGAATTACTCATGTTTTCTCTTATGGTGCAATTGAAATAAAAAGTCTTGAAACAGGAAAGACATCCAAGGTGAATGTGTACAGACTTAAAATCTACAATGAAGGGCATGTAAACCAACTCCAATTGGGATTGGGTTTGACTAATCCCTCATACACTTGATATTCCTCTTCACAAACCTCGAGCAAACGATGCTAAAAATTTGCAAATACAGGACAAATTTTTTCAATTTTTTTCATTTTGTTTTCTTTCTTTCTTTCTTATTTTTGAATTTCTTAGCATATTTTGTTAACAAATAAAAAGAATAATTGGTTCTCTTTCTTTTCTTTTTAGGTAATCCCAAGAAGAAAAAAAAGAAAGCTCAAACAAAAACAAAGTAGAAAACAAGGAAAGCTCGAACAAAAACAAAACAGAAAACAAGGAATTCTCATTCTTTCAATAGAAGTATAATCAATCTCAAAAACTAGGGAAGTTTCTCTTTACATCCCTTACTTTTTATTCTTCATCTCATTTGCATATTTCAAACATTGAGGACAATGTTCAATCTTTAAGTTGGAGGTGGGAAACATTGCATATTTTTTGCATTCTTTGATTAGCTTTGTAAAAAAAAATGATCCTTACTGAAAATTTTTGCTCTATAATGATCTATATAGAATCATATAAATACATGTCTGGAACCCTTGAGCATCTGAGCTCGAGTTAGATTTAGATTTTGTCATTTTGATATTTTGATATCTTGACTATATGTTTGTGGCTCTATAATAATGACTTTGAGATTGTGAATCATGATTTTTTTTTTTTTTTATGCTCCACAAGATCATTTTTCTTTGAATGCAATAAATATATGAAT
Organism: Benincasa hispida; assembly: GCF_027475165.1. Classification (NCBI taxonomy): domain Eukaryota; kingdom Viridiplantae; phylum Streptophyta; class Magnoliopsida; order Cucurbitales; family Cucurbitaceae; genus Benincasa; species Benincasa hispida. The sequence goes on from NC_143487.1 coordinate 24,853,128, forward strand.
GATTGAATGCATGAAAACACAATAAAAGAATCTCATTCATTTTGTTTTATGCATCATTTGATTTACTCAATCATTTCATTCTTATAAAGGAAATTTTTATGACGAACTCTTTCAAGTAAAGATACAAACAAACTTTTTAGACTTCTTAAAATCTTCAAACAAAATTTTCAAACCATTTTTTCAAAAGAAAAATTCTTTTCCTTTTAATTTCATAAAAAAATCGAATATTTAGCTTTTAGATTTATTTAGAATCCTAAAACTTTTAGAAATGTCATATCTACTCGATTTTCTTTGTCACCTCGATAAGACAACTTTTGGTCTAAGAACAACCATCTTGTTAGAGTAGCAAGTCTAGACAAAGAGGATAAATAGGGTCTTCTTAAAAAAAAAAAGTTGCTAGCATATAAAAAAATAAAGCAAGCTTGCAAAATAACATAACTTTCACTATGTGGATGGATAGAGGTGAAAAAAGTTACCTTCATCATGTTTCTATTAGGGCCCACAAGAAAAGAGTGATAGGTTCCTGATGGTCGGAGTGTGAAAGTTATCCCTCTAGGTAAAAGAAATTCCAATTAAGTTTTGTGTGCGTGAATTTAAAAAGTCACCCTTACCTTAGAATTGCCTCTGTCTAATGCAATTTAGGTATATCTTATGCCAATAACCAAGCCAATGTAGGGTGAAGAGGAATTAAGAGATAGATATCACCTTTTCATTAGTTTTTGGCCTTTAAATAAACTAAAACTTAGTAATCTTTTCTTTTATGACTTTTCAAGAAAAAGACATTTTCTTTTCAAAAATAAGTTTGAACTCTTTGTGAGTAAAATTTTAAACATCTAATTAGATGTTTGTATCGTTACTTTCTTGACTGTTGAGAAAAGAGATGAAACTCAAATGAATGTGTGAATCAATTGAATGAATAAACCATTTGAATGAGTAGATGAAAATAAATTAATGAAATTTTGACATGCCACAATAAACGAATCCATATTTTGCTTGAATGAATGCATACTTCTAGTTTTGACTTGCTTGGGACGACCAAGAGCTAAGTTGGGGGTATTTTGTTAGGTCTTGAAAAGAACCATGATTTCTATGTTAATTCCCTCAATTTTACTTCAATTCTTTGCTTACAATGTATATTTTATAGGTAAAATCCAATCTCGACATTAATGGAGTCATCACAAAGAATTTGGAGCTAAGTCAAGCCAAAATAGACAAAAAGAATCACTTAAGAATAAGACCAAAGCCAATTTACCAATCTACCCCTTAGCTAAAGCAAATCAGCACACTTTAGGAATGCTCAAAGCATCACAACACTCCCAAAATAGCACAACTCAATGTTACTCCAACGCTCCAAGACAGAATGCATCATTTTGCTGCAAAACAGGGCAACGTCACAACGCTCTACATAGCGTTGCAACGCTCCGAAGAATGACGAAAAAATAAAAAAGCGTGCACGTACACCTGCGAAGGCTAGCGTCGAGCCTCCAAATTCATAGGGTCGCAACGCTGCAACCCTCTTCAGTACAAATTCTTCGGTTTCAGACATCAACTCAAGAAAGAACTTCATTTTTTTTAGAGAGATTTTGATTGCCACGAATACTAAGAACTATTCTTTGTAAATTTTAGAGACATTCTATCAAAATTACTTCATTCCTTCTACCAATCATGCAATTGTCAATGGAATTCTTTAAGAATTTACATCTCCATGAGTAGGGAAGTCTTTATCTTGGGGAATTATGTAGATTAATATTTTCTTGAGATTTTTCTTTGAATTTCTTCACATAATTACTTGTTCTTGAATGTTCTTACTGAGATTTTGAATAAAATTGATTAAAGATGAATTGACAACTCGAATTTAATCAATTTTTGTATGCAAAATTACATGGTTCTATAACAAAGTTTAATTAGGTTGCAAGAATTAGTAATCTTGATAGAAAACTTGGACTTCTTTTCCTATTTTCTTGAAAGAACATACTAATTTAGAACATTCCTACAATCAATCTTGAATTTTCATTCTTTTGATTTCAAGAATTGTCATAGTTAAGAAAACCCATGAGTTTAACACAATTTAAGGACTAATTGTTGGATGTCTTTAGGAAGCAATTATGAACTAAATTAGAGTTAATTGTTTAATTGGCTAATTAGGGCATTAAGATACTTTCTTAATGAACTATGGAATAACTTAATTGCATGAATTTTATTAAGGTCCATGATAGAAATTGCTAATTCTACATAAAATCCCCAACATTCATTTTCCCATTGAAATTTATTACATAATCTCTCTCATTTCTTCCATTACTAAAAATTTTTCTATTGATTCTTGTACTTTACCTTGATTTCTATTAGTTTCTTTACAAACAAACCCCCCATTTGTTACCTTCACGAATTCAAAGTTCAGTTTTGGCCAATTTAGAGAGGTTCCCTTGGGATCGACCTTTTACTCCACTATTGCTACGTAGTAGTTTTAGTCATAGTTTAAGTCTATAAATTTCATTTGTTTAGGTTAGAACTAACGACACCTATTTATAGCACCAAACATTGAGTCGACGAACTGGCCACTCTCACCCATACAAAACAAAGGACAATCCATCGTGAATAGAAGTTCATAACACATTTAGGATTAAGACTAATTTGCTTAGGTCATCCAATTGAAATAGGAACATAATTAGTTAACAACATTACATCTAGTGATTACTATTTCGAGGTCCGGTCTTATGCAAACTCATTCCATAGGATACCCCACTCGCATGTCACCTACACGAACGCGTTGGATCATTTTGTTTGTACCACATACAAACTGGGTCATATTCATAGTGTCACCAGGGTAAGGTACCCAGCCTTATCCCTATACTATAGACCCATTAGGCTGTTTCTTAAATATTGATCCCTATATGTCTCCTGTTCTGTATGGAATGCCACCGCAAAAATGATATGTGATGCCTTAATCACGCTACCCGATGATATATGCGATGCTACAGAATTCACTGTAAAATGCCAATTAATGCGTTCATATAGTTTATGCATGTTATAAGTCTTCTCGCGATGAAGCCAAGTATAATTCCATCACAAGTTTCTCAGAATGATCCAAGGTCGAACACGGAGATTTTCAATGCTAGTGCAACAATGAAGTGATTTATGCGACCGTAAACAAATTAAGATTGTGAGGTGCTAAAGAGTAAAATTCGATGATAAATGAACAAACAGGTAAATAAATCTGAAATTGTGCAAGGTGTATGTGAGAGAATGTGATGGTAAGTCTTGGGAATAGAATCATAGAGTGAAAACGGGTTTGGGGAAAAGATTATCACAAGTTTGTCAATCCTGTTGAGGACGCAACTAAGGTTCTGTCTTCCATTGGGTTACACCTCTTGGTGATCACCTGTGTCACCATATTTCTATGATGATCAGAGACGAACGTTTCCAAACGCAAGGTTGTTTCTATCCTAGAAATACTTCTTGCTTTAGTTAACGTATTCCATCAACCTTCTTTCGAGAGGTGAATTAACATCTTCACTTCTGCTCTCGCAGGTGAAGATGCCAATGAGCATACATTAAATAAACTTAGCTGACTTTTTCAACATGGATTGACTCACTCGCTCAAACCTTCCCCCACACCCTGGAGGTTTAGTAACTCATGGTGAGAGAAATGAAGAATGAATGCGTTATGGTGAACAGAGAGATGAAGATGAACATGTTAGTGACATTAATTGATAAAGATAAAGCGTTTGTTATAGAGATATGAATGAAAGACAGGAAATGAACAACAAACGATGAATAGAAAGTAAGAACAGTTGAGAGCTACGTGTCAATGTCTTGGCACAAATCCCGATCGGAGTTGCTTGCTTGTCAGCGTGATGGAGGAATGAGATGGAGAACTTCCTTCTTAGGAGAGTTATTGAGGGAAGAATATTCCTTGCACATAACTTCTTTTTCGTCTCTTTTTCCTTGTGTTCTCCTTGTGTTGAATATTGCTATTTATAGACTTTAGCACCTCTTGCATCAGTGGTCCCACTCTGAGAAGTTAGTTTTTCCTGTTGAGGCTTGGTGGGAATATTCGTTCTACTTCACGTTCCATTTGTCAGGCCGTACATCAGAAAAAGTTGTACGATTTCAGAAATCCTTGAGAATGTGTTGATCATTTTGTCCACGGGCAATCTCGCATGCGGTAATACACGTTACCTGCAAAACAAAGGTTTGGACATCCTTTTTGCCATCGCAATGTGGTCAGTAGTTGTGTTTGCGATACTTTCACAATCTTTGCATTTCTAAGCCAATTTTACTATGTTTGACGCAACTTTTCCTTCATATTGCCACATATTCTAAGTAAGATGATATAAATAACTTGTATTTCTACCGGTTATCACACCCCCAAATTTAGAAGTATGTTTGTCCTCAAGCATATCCTATACTAAGGCAATTCAGCTTAAGTCCTAAGTCCTTGTTTTGCGCCAATCAGCTACTCAGAATGCTATTCCTCTACATAATTTCTCAAAATCACTTGTTCTTTCCATCCTTTGAACATTTCTTCAGAATGCTCTACTTTAGTCTTACTTTAGACAAACCTCTGCTCAAAGTTCCCTTCTTGTTTCGAAAAGATTTTTTCTTTTTCTTGTAAAAATGGAATGCACCTTTTATGTCATAGCCTGGTTTGCGTCTTACCACAGAGATCGTTGATCATGGTTACACTCTTCATTTTGGCTTGCTCCCATGGGTGTCATGCGAACATCCAACTTCGGTTGTGTACCAAGCTCAACTTTAACTCTTGTCCCTTGGCCAAGTTTTTACTTTAGCTGGTTAGTGGAGTTGTCTCTTCTCTTTTATTTATTTTGTGTTGCGTCGATCCTGGCAACCTCCCTTCATTTTGGCTTACCTGCACGGGTGTCATGTGAAGTATCCAACTACAAGCAAGTTCCTTTCACGACTTAACTCTTATCAGGTTGGGATTTTCCCTTCCACTGACAATAGAGTTTTTTTTTTTTTTTTGTTTTTTTAAGAATGTGTCTGCTTGATCACATCTGCTCAAACCCTTCCCACCCTCAAATTTAGAGGTCACAAGGTTCTCATTGCATTGTTTTGGAAACTATTGCAATGAATTGTCTAAGTGTTAGGCAGAACATGCGATATACAAAGAAATTGCGTTAAGGTTACGCATAATACTTATCATAGCAGTGTAAATAAACGGCGCTCAGAAGAAAAGGAAATACAACATTGAATTGACAAAGGATGAGATAAACAAAGACGCAAAGGAATGAGGAAAGATACTCATTCAATATTCATAATTTGACTAAGTAATTCATAATTTGACTAAGTACAAAAGATTGTAATAGCAACAAACACAAAATTTCAAAAAAACTAAGGAAGCAAATACAAAGGTAGGGGAAAAGGTGGTACACCCCCAAATTTAGATTTGAGGTGGGGGCTCATTGTGGGGTGGAGGTTGCAGAGCTCCAGGCGGAACTTCTTGAAAGAAAAGAGGCTATCACAAATGGTGAGGAACCACGGGACCATGTAAATATGTGGTTAAGAAGTTGAAGTACTTGGTTGCATTCTGCTAACTGCCTCTGATTCAGGCGAAGAATAAAGATGTTGCGTTGTATGTTGATCATCGCCTGGCGCAGCTTTGCATTGCTTTCTCACAACTCCGTGAAGGTTTGACGGAAGAAGGAGAGTTCTTGGGCTAAGAAGCCCCACATGTCATCAAGGGCAGTAACAAGGGATGTGGTGGAAGGAGGTGCCATCGATATCTCACCTACATCGGTTTGGGGCTGACTGGAAGGGCCTGCACCCAAACCACGTAGGTCATCAACATGCGATGAAGCTTCAGAAGACAGGTGGGCTGGCAAGGGATGGCAAATGGATGTTGCTGGTGATGGGGGGTTAAAGTCAAGGGCAAGAAGAAGGTTGATAAAATGATCAAGAAGAGGGGAAAGGGGATCAATGGTGGGGCTTGGTGGTCGAATGACTAAAGGTAAAAGATCTTCCAAGGGCTCATTGGGTGGCTGATGCGATGCACTATCTTGGATAACTTCCTTGCCTTTATCATTGCGTCGCCATCGTTTGGGTCTAGGCGGTTGCGGTGTATTAGGATCCATGAGGGGGCGCTTTGGTAGAGGCTCAGGGCAATGAGGCGAATCGTTGAGAAGAACTCTCAGGATTTTAGTGCTGATGAGGCCATGGACTTCTGTCATAGGCTCATCTTCAATGTCAGCGCCTATAGATAGGCATAGGCTGGAGATAGTCCACGGAAAGAAGTATTGGCCCCTGATGCGGCCTGCATAGCTTCTAATTTGCCTCGCAAGTAGTCTGCCCACATCGATCGAAATCGCACCCAATGTAATATACAGCCATGACTCGATCCCTTGAAATTTTTTTTGTCATGAGTGGTTGGGATGAGCCGCCTCTTCACCAAATAGACCTATAGACGTGCTTTTGGCAGCAGACGGTTGGATGAGAGGTTCCTAATGCCAGTCAAGGACACCGTCCAATTGGTGCCTGATTGCACCAATATTCTTAATGCGTCCTCGATATGTTCCTCAGCAAGATCATCAATCAGCTTATTGTCAAGTGCTTCCGAGAAATCCTTTAACTTATAGAGCTGACTGATGTCCTTGGCGCTAAATGGCAGTACCCTCCCGTCGATGACCACTGAATTCTCTGTGTCGTGGAGCCGGTCGTGATAAAATTCTTGCACTACCGTAGGGATGACTATGGATGGGCATTGATAGAAAGTTTCCCATCCAAGAAGGTCGTACGCTACTGGCAATCAAAACTAAACTTATCGGATTGGCTCGTGCTGGAAATGGGTTCCTCCCTCTCATTTCCTTCTAGGTTCGATTTGAACTTGGGGTGAAGAAGTACGCAATCAAAGTGGATACTCGTTCTTGACCTCTTCTTTCCTTTGACCAACGAGTCCTCGACATTCATGATCTAGATATGAATGAGTCGAATTACTTATCCCTTGGTCTATTAGTGAACTATCTCTCACTATGATGTTGATGATAAGATCTTGTAGTGGGGTCGGCACAGGGAAGAAACCTATTTTCATTAGTAAATCATCATTTTCCTTTTAGACTTTTGGGCGCCTCATGGCCGGCGAAGATTCGCTGCCTTCTACCTTTTCCTTTCCTTTTTCTTGAGTGCACACAGGGCGAGTCCTTTATCGTTTGATGTGTTCCCGTTCCTTTTCATGATTTTCTTTTTCCCTTTCCCATTCTTCTTTCTCTTTTCTTTTAATTCGATGTTGCGCTACACTTTGGCTCTTCTACGCAACTCCTTTTTGTCCTTCTTCTTCCTCTCAACTTCCTCCTCTTCTTGCAGTTCTTTTTCAAATTGCTCAGAGGCGAGCGCAATGCACTGCTCATCTTTGAGCTTTTTCTTCTCTTCCTCCTTCGCCTTTGCGTTCATACAGCGAACGTCCTCGTCATGAAGCCTTCTAGCCAAATCGGCTAAGGCGATGATTTGGCGCGCCTGTCCCATCTTTTCTTCATTCTCCTTTAATTCCCTCCTCCGTTCTTCTCTTTCCTTCTCTATGCGTTCAACTACTTCGGGGTCTACTGTGGACCCTTGCGACGCATTCCCCTTGCAGCGCTGCATAATTGTGGTGATGTCAAGATCTTCCATTTCGTCCAAACCTCGGAGTTGAGCCCTCGTCGCAACTAATCGTTGATGCAGTAATGAGGATTGTTGCTACGATGATAGTTTTAGTTGCACTGACATCCCCCTGTCCACCCTTGCGGTGGTGGATTCTCCTTCGATGATCGGCCTTCTAATGCTTGATTTTATGAAGTGAAATTATGGATGATATGCGATGGTAAAATTACGTTGAGCACTCAAGTTTCCTCAGCAGAATCCAAGTGTAAACTCCACTGAGTTTCCTGGTAAGTCTAGGGTCGAACTCAGGAACTTGTGAAAACATGTTGCATTGGTAATTTTTAGGAAAAATTTGCAATAACCAAATAAATAAATAATTGTTGGTTTGTTGTTGATTGCGTTAATGAAAAAAAAAAACAAATGCGATGGATTTGAGAAAAGTCAATTGTGTAATGGATGCACTGAGTATACGGATGAACGGGTTGAGAAGGTCTTTAGCTAGCGTTACTTGGGAATGCGTCAGACTATGCGATCATGCTACAACCATGCACAACAAGTCATTTTCCAATGCAAATGCGATGCTCCTAAGTCTAGGGCGCATATGTTGAATGCAAAAGTGTCCATAGAGCTTATTCATAAGTCTCTACTCTTTTCCTATGTGATGATGCAAAATGAATAAAGGCAAGGTGACCGCATATATTCATATCCTATCTCTAGGATGCATGCGATGCGTTAATAGCGAATAGTGCTTATTCCTAAGCTCCTATCTCTTGATTATGCATTCTAGTCTGGCTCTCCCGAGCCTAGATTCTAATCTGACCTTCCCAATCCTAGATCCTGTCCTTAGACTGCCCTCCAAATATCTCTAATGGACGAATGAAGCATACATAATACAAGATAATCACATAGAATGAAGATTCCCTAGTTATGCTGGCTAAATGTTTCTCAATCCATTCAATTAATTTATCTACTCATGCATAAATAACAGAGAATGAACAGATATAGAGAAGTATATTCCATTTCAATAAATGACTGAAGTACAAAATAGCAATAGAAGTTAAAGGTAGAGACCCTGGTAGCAATTCCTTGCTGACCAAGGCTTTTACACTGTAAATCTCTATTCAGTTCCAAAGATGATCCTGCTTCCGCAAGTGTCGGCCCTCTCTCTATCCTTGAAGCTTCTGATGCTATCCCAAGCTTACCAAAATGACCTGTCAGCATAACCTCCTCTCTCGCGTCCACCTTGAAGTAAAAGAAAATCTAAGAACCAGACTAAACTCGTAAGATGGTGAACTCGTGACCGATGGAACCTTTTTTCTGAAGGATGCCTTTAGTATTTATAGAACATCCAAGGTGAACGGCGACTTCTCTCTTATGATTGCACTGATGGGACAGATTTAATCCTGATTGATGCACCGAATATTTTTCACCAAAAAGCTGAATGTACTTGTTATCGTTAGCGGCTGTCAACTTAATTCGGATTCAACTGTCATCAGCTTTCTGTCCCATCGCGATTAATTAGCCTTTCACCTAGATGCGCCCACCATATTGCGCCGACCAAGTTGCGAAAATCCTTCTTGAGCAAATGTTTGTGACCACGATCACTGCAAAGCCTTGCGGTGATGCTGCGCTCAACCAATGCTTTCCTATGATCGCAATTCCGCCTTGTGTCATCGCATATTTTGCACAAAAATAAAAAAATCAACTATTCTAATGCGATGAATGCATGTGACTATAAATCTGATGCTTTTTTAACACATTAATATGTTTTATCAATGCAAGCCAGTATTGTTTAAGAACTTAGCACTATGAAAACATGCATTTGTACCCATTATCACACCCCTAAATTTAAACAATAATTGTCCTCAAGCATAAGCTAAAGATTTCTTTTAGCAAATCGACCGCAATGTTCTTTTTCCTAGATTTCTCAAGAATGCTTCGTTCAAATCCTATATACCAAAATTTCTTTAAGTCTTATTCAAGTCTCTTCTTAAAATGTTTCTAAGACCTAGGGAGTGCAAGCTTAACCTTCAAAAGGACTTTACTAATTTCCAGAACATCGTATGATTTATTTCAAAAAGAAAATTTTCCATCGGGGTGTCAAATGATTTTATCCTTGCATATTTCTTGACATTATTATTTTTTCTGACCTTGCACTGATCCAAGTGCCTTGCCTTCATTTTTGCTTGCCCCCACGTGTGTCATGCGGACATCCAACTACGAGCAATGCACTCTTTCTCAAACTAAACTCATACATACTTGGCAGCGGAGTTGCGGTCATTTATTTATTCGTTGATCCTGATGACTTGCTTTCGTTTTGGCTTGCCGCCACGTGTGTCCTGCGGACATCCAATTACGGGTAAGTGCCTTTCATAACTTAACTCTTATCAACATGGGTTTCCCATTGCGTTGACAGTGGAGCTATTATTCTCAATTTTTTTTTCAAAATAGCAAAGTCGAAAATAAATACCTCACCCCCAAATTTAAGATATGGCAATGTCCTCATTGCCAAAAGATTGAGCTAAAGCATGCGATGTTCTTAGAAAGCTTTGTAAAAAGAGTTTGAAAGAAAGCTAGCAAAGCCCTAACTTCTAGAAATATTTTATGAGGTGATTATCTTAAGATTAAGTTGACTTTACTATATACGAAAGAAATAGAAGCATGTTTTTCATCATTGAAATCATACTTGGCAAAGAAACAGCATGCGGTGTCTTACTAAATTTATTGACCAAGCAGAAATGCACGTTATCATTGTGTTGAATCCTTAAACAATATTGGATTGCATTGATGAAATATGTTAAATTGCGTCCATTAAGCATAAATTCTATAATATTGCGGTCGCATGCGTCCAATGCATTAGAGCAGTTGATCTTTATATTTTTGTGCAGAATAATGCGTTAACGCAATGCAAAGAATGTAATCACGGGAATACATTGGTCGAGCGCAACTTCACCACAAGACTTTGCGTTGATTGTGCTCGCAAACATTCACCCAAGAAGAATCACCGCAACATGATGGGCGCATCTAGACGAAAGGACAATTAAGATCGATGGGACAGAAAGCTGACGGCAATCGGATCCAAATTAAGTTGACAGCCGATAACGGTCACAAAGTACATCTAGCTTTATCGGTGACAATTATCCGGCATAGCAATCAGGAATTAAAGCTGTCCTATTTGTACAAGGAGAAAGAAGCCGCATTTCACCTTTGATGCCCTACAAATACTAAGTGCATTCTTCAGAGAAGAGGTTAAGTAGATGATTATTTCATCATTTTACAAGTTCGCGTCTTTGCCCATAGTCTTCTTTCATTTTAAGGCAGATGTGAGAAAGAAGGTGTGCCGATAGATCGTTCCGAAAAGCTTGGAAAAGCAACGGAAGCTCCAAGACAGAGAGAGGGTTGACGTCTGCGGAAGCGGGAATACTTGTAGATCAGAATAGAGATTTAGTGTAAAAAGCCTCGGTCAGCAAGGAATTACTACCAAGCTCTCTACCTTTAATTTCCATTATCATTTTGTACTCCATTAGTTATAAGAATGGAACGTTTTCCTCTATATCTATTCACTCTCTGTAATTCACGCATGAGTAACTAAAACAGTTGAATGGGTTGAGAAGCGTTTAGCTAGCATAACTAGGGAGTCTTTATTCTTTGTGATTATCTTGTTTATGTATGCTTCATTTGTCTATTAGAGATACTCGAGAGGGTAATCTAAGGATAGGATCTAGACTTGGGAAGGTCAGGTCAGAATCTAGGTTTGGAAGAACCAGATTAGAACACATAAACGAGAGATAGGCGCTTAGGAATGAGTACTATTTGTTAGCAATAAGATATGATTGTATGCGGTCACCTTGCTTACCTGCATTTTGCATCAACGCATAGGATAAGAGTAGAGACTTAGGGATAAGCTCTATGGACATTTTGCATTCAACATATGCATCCTAGACTTAGAAGCATCGCATTTACATTGGGAAATGACTTGTTGTGCATGGTTGTAACATGATCGCAAAGTTTGATGCATTCCCGAGTAACGGTAGCTAAAGATCTTCCCAACCCATTCATCGCATACTCATTGCATCTATCAATGCAACTCTCTTTCTCAAATCCGCCGCCTTTATTTACTCTTTTTTCATCAACACAACAACACACCCACACTTTATTTATTTACTTGGTTACCACAAAGTTTTCACAAACATTATCAACGCAACTATTTTCACAAGTCCCTGTGTTCGACCCTGAACTTACCAAGAAACTCAGAGGAATTTACACTTAGAATTCCGCTGGGAAAACTTGAGTGCATAACGCAATCCATCAACGCATATCATCCATATTCCCACTTCATAAAATTCAAGTATCATTTATCTATGTCAAATGATTGTGGTAATCAAAGAGGATGCGGTGATAAAACTTTTAAAATTAACATGTGATGTGACAGTGAAAATTTTGAAATAAAGATAAGGAAGAATACACCCCCAAATTTGTGTTGTCGCTCGCATTGTATATTAACGCATCCATCTTTACGACGATCTATCTTCTTTGGATTGCGGTGACGAAGTAAGATAAATGGCTTCTTCACGTAACATCTCCGCAATCTAGGGCCTCGATCATTGCAATAAAAATATAGAGAGGGTTAAATTATTTTATACAAAAAAAATTCGTTATTGCAATCCCTCCTCCCCCCTCCCATTTTTTAGAGATAATAATGAGTAAAATGCAGATAGATAAATGATGATTAAAGTGACGAAGGAATGAGAGTTCAAGAACCAAATAAAGGGTATTTCGAGTTTTTCAAATTCACGGAGGTCTTTTCTGGCTGAAAATCACCTCCGCAATATGCCTTAACCCGTTGTCCATTAACCTTAAATGTACGGCTTCCATCCTCAATGATTAGCTCCACCACACCATGTTGGAATATTTCTTTAATGATGAAGGGTCCGGACAAGCGTGATTTTAATTTTCCCGAGAAGAGCCATAGACGTGAGTTGAAGAGTAAGACCATTTGCTCGACTTGGAGGTTCTTACCGCATATGCGTTTATCGTGTCAGTGCTTGGTGCGCTCCTTGTAGATCTTCGCATTCTCATATGTATTAATCCTCCATTCTTCTAGCTCAACCAGTTGCATTTTTCGGGCTTCTCCTGCTTTCTTCAAATCAAAGTTTAGCTTCTTTTCCGCCCACAGTGCCTTATATTCCAGCTCCAGAGGCAAATGACATGCCTTACCAAATAACAACGCATATGGGGACATACCTATGGGTGTTTTAAATGCAGTCTGGTATGCCCACTATGCATCGTCAAGCTTTTTTGCCCAATCTGTTCGTGAAGGCCTTACTACCTGCTCGATTATCAGCTTAATTTCTCAATTGGACACCTCAGCCTGACCCTTCGTCTGCGAGTGGTATGCGGTGGCCACTTTGTGGAGAATGTTGTATTTGTGCAGCAACTCCTTAACGGTATGGTTGACAAAATGGGACCCTTCATCACTTCTAATGGCACGTGGAGTGCCAAAATGAGTGAAAATATGTTTCTTCAGGAATTGGGAAACTACTGTTGCATCACTTGTGGCACATGCCACTGCCTCTACCCACTTGGATACATAATCAACGGCTAATAAAATATTATGTTTACCATTCGAGGGAAGGAATGGTCCCATGAAATCAATACCCCATACGTCGAACAATTCAAGTTCCAAGATGGTGTTCATTAACATGGCATGTTTCCATGAAATGTTACTTGTGCGTTGGCACCGATCACATTTCATTACGTAGTCAGCTGCGTCCTAAAACAATGTAGGTCAAAAGAATCCACTCGGTAAAACCGTGGCTATGGTGCGTTGTCCTCCAAAGTGCCCCATATATGGTGAGTCGTGACATTACGATAATATGCGTTGTTGAGCAGCATTTGGTAGGCATAATCGCAAAATCTGGTCTGCCCCTCTCTTATACAGATTCGGCTCATCCCAATAATAATGTCTGCATTAATGTTTGAGCTTTCTCTGTTGGTGGTAGGTGTAATCTTCAGGAAATTACTCGCAAACCAGATAATTGACTATGTCTGCATACCAAGGTAATTCTTCAATATGGAACAACTGCTCATCCGGAAACACCGCACTCACCTCAGACTCATTGCGGTCAACCTCAAGATTTTCCAGTCTAGACAAGTGATCCGCAACTTGGTTCTTTGTCCCCTTCCGATCAATTATTTTTATGTCAAATTCTTGAAGGATAACCCATCTGATCAACCTCGGCTTTGCGTCCTTCTTTGTCGTTAAGTACTTGATCGTTGAGTGATCAGTATGGATGAGTACCTTTGTTCCCAACAGATAGCCCGAAATTTTTCCAACGCAAAAATTACTGCAAGAAGCTCTTTCTCTGTGGTGGTGTAATTCGTCTGAGTAGGATTTAATGTTTTACTCGCATATGCAATGGGATGCAAGATTGTTTTTCTCTTTTGTGCCAAAGTTGCTCCCATCGCATACCCGCTTGCATCACACATTATTTCAAAGGGCAGTGTCCAATCAGGTGCAATTAGTACAGGTGCGGTAATCGGAGTATTCTTCAACACTTGAAATGCGTTGAGGCAATTGTTGTCAAAATCAAATTTTCTGTTAGGCTCTAACAACGCACTCAATGGTCGTGCTATTTTGGAAAAAACATTGACAAAGCATCTGTAGAATCCAGTGTGCCCCAAGAAACTTCATATAGCCTTCACGCTTGTTGGAGGTGGAAGTTTTTCAATTGCTTCGATTTTTTGCTTTGTCCACTTCAAATCCATCCCGAGAAACCTTGTGCCCTAACACTATGCCCTTCTTTACCAGAAATGGCATTTTTCCCAGTTAAGCACCAGATTCGTCTCTTCACATCTCTTCAGTATCTTCTCTAAGTTGGCTAAACAGACTTCATAAGTGTTCCCATAAACAGAGAAGTCGTCCATAAATATTTCAATAGGGTCCTCAAGATAGTTTGAAAAGATGGCCATCATGCACCTTTGGAACGTGCTTGGCGCATTGCAGAGGCCGAAAGGCATGTGGTGAAAAGCAAAGGTTTCATATGAGTAGGTGAATATGGTCTTATCTTGGTCTTTGGAGCTATCATAATCTAGTTGTACTCGGCATAACCATCCGAAAGCAATAAAAGTCATTTCCAGCTAGACAGTCTAACATTTGATCAATGAACGATAGAGGGAAATGGTCTTTCTTTGTGGCGGCATTCAGCTTGCGGTAGTCCATGCAAAAGCGTCGCCTCGTGATGATTCTTTGCAGTATTAACTCATTGTTTTCATTTGGGACTATCGTCATGCCACCCTTTTTCGGCACACACTGCACGGGGCTGACCCATATGCTATCTGCTATAGGATAGATAATGCCCACATCTAACCATTTAATGATCTCCTTTTTTACGACCTCTTTCATCGCAGGGTTGAGTCTGCGTTGATGTTCGATCGTTGTCTTGTGGTTCTCTTCAAGACGAATGTGGTGCGTATAGTATGTTGGGTTGATTCCTCTAATGTCAGCGAGCTTCCAGCCAATTGCTCGCACATATTTTTTTAGAATGCTCATCAACGCATTCTCCTGGTCTTCGTTGAGCTCAGAGGAAATAATAACTAGAAGCTTCTCTATCTGCCCCAAAAATGCGTACTTTAAATGATTCAGTAGGGTCTTTAATTCCAATGTCAGTGGTTCTTCTGGGGATGGTTGCATTGTTTTTCTTTCTTCTTTTTTTGTTGACTCTTCTTCTTGATCTGCGATCATTTCTTCTTCCTTGCTTGTTTTTGTTATAATCGCATTACAGGCAGCAACGGATGCGATGGCATCCTCTTCTTCATTTATTCATCAAACTTTTCTTCTTCAATCAAATTCTGTCGTCATCTGAGTCATGCAAGTCTTCTTCATCCAAAAACTTCATGGCACGAATTATGTTAAACTTGAGCTTCTGTCCATTGATGCTCAAAGTGATTTCCCCTTTATGCACATCAATCTGAGCACGACTTGATGATAAAAATGGTCGCCCCAGAATGACGGGCACATCTTTGTCGACCTCGTAGTCCAAAATGATGAAGTCGGCTGGTAGGATAATGGTTATCAGCACGTCCTTCACCTTTCCCTCTGGATGCACCAGAGATCTATTGGCTAGTTGGAGAGACCGTTGTGGGCACAAGTTGCCCCACATTCAGCTGACTAAAGATCGACAGAGGCATCAAATTTATGTTGGCTCCCAGGTCACACAAGGCTTGCCCAATGTACAGTCCTCCTATGGAGTAAGGAATAGTAAAGCTCCCAGGATCGCTCATCTTCGGTGGAATTATTGATTTTGAACTTTGTGTTAACGCCACTATGGCAAACTTATCAGCTCCTCTCTTCTTGGTTACCATATTCTTCAGAAACTTTGCGTAGGCAGGCATTTCCTCAATCGCTTCACTGAATGGAATATTAGTATGTAATTGTTTTAACATAGACAGAAAGCGTTGGTACTGTACCTCTTCGTTCTTTTTCTTCCTTAGTCTCTGCGAGAAAGAAGGTAACTGCACTTTCACGGTCCCCATCTCAGTTGGCTTTGAGGTCGACGTAACCTCTGATTCTACTATTTCTTTTTCTCTTTCTTCTTCTTGCGTCACTGTAACTTCAGATTCTTCCGCAATGGGAGCTGTCCGACTAAGCTCTTTCTTTTCTCCCTCTACAGTCTTCCCACATCGCAATGTCATAACCTGACATTGCTCTTTACTTGATCCCCCCGGGTTGCATGGGAGTTCTGTTGAACTCGACAGAGCCCCTTGCGATCTACTCTTTAACTCACTCGCAATCTGGCTCATCCGTAATTCTAGATTGCGAATGGACGTAGCTTGACTTTGACACACTGTTTTGTTTTTCTCTATGTATTGCTTCAATAGGCTTTCTAAGGAAGAGGATTGGGGTGGTTGTGAGCTACTTGCTTAATTGTTTTTCTGACCGTTGTTGCGTGGGAAGAATCCTTGTGGCCCTTCTTTCACGCCACGGGTTGGAAATTCTGTTGCTGATTCTTCCAAGCAAAATTGGGGTGGTTTCTCCATCCAGGGTTGTAGGTATTCGAAAAGGGATTATTTTTTACAAAGTAAACGGATTGTGGATTTCGCGAGCAATCTTCCATCGCGTGCCCATCACCACAAGTCGCACACCTTGTGGTGTTTTGACTGATTGCATTGATTTGCCCATTTGTCGATGTTGGGCTGCTGATCGCAATTTCCTGGATTAAATTCATCATTGCAGACATCTGATTTTGTAATGAAGCAATAACACCATAACTTGCATCATTGTCTTTGATTCTCAATCTCTGATCACTCTCTCTCCAATCTTCGTGATTCTTAGAGATGCGATCCAAGATATTCTTCGCCTCGTCATACGTTTTATCAAGCAGACCACCAGCAGTTGCTGCATTGGCAGCGGATTGCAAAGCGGGATTCAAACCATGATAAAAGATTTCCATCTGAAGGCAGTCTGACAAACCATTGTGTGGACAATCCCTGACCAATCTTTTAAACCTCGCCCAGGCATCACTAAGCAATTCGTCCATGTCTTTTTCAAATTTTGTAATTAGTTTCCTTCGTCTGGAATTCTCAGTAGGTGGAAAGTATTTCTTCATAAACTTCTCCACGACCTGTTTCCATGAAGTGATCTCTCCCGGTTCGAGAGAATACGCCCATTTCCTAGCCTGATCACAGAGAGAAAATGGGAACAAAGTTAGTCGAACTTCTTCGAAAGAGATGTTCGAGAACACAAAAGTATTGGAGATTTCAATAAAGCTTTGGAGGTGGGCGTGCAGGTCCTCGCCACGCCTTCCTACGAATTGCCCTGCAGTTTGGATCATCTGCAGCATCACCGGCTTAATTTCGAATCTGCTTCCATCGAGGGTAGGCCTTATGATTCCTGGAGAGAAATCATAGAGGTTTGGCGATGCATAGTCCCTAATGGGTCTATTACGATCGTTTGCCAATAAGATTAGATTCATCATGACATTATTTTCATTTGGTGCCCCGTTTCCAGGTTGCTCCGCCATCTCTTCTTTATCTGATTATGGTTGTTGTTGGTGGTTTCTCAGTCTCCGTCTAAACGTTCTCTCAATCTCTGAGTCGTAATTTTCCAGAGATTGAGAGTCTGCAAAGAAATCAGAAAAACTATCGTTAGCACACTATTTTGCTGAAGTCCTCGGCAACGACGCAAAAACTTGATGCTTGATTTTATGAAGTGAAATTATGGATGATATAAGATGGTGAAATTGCGTTGAGCACTCAAGTTTCCTTAGCGGAATCCAAGTGGAGTTAGTTTCCTGGTAAGTCCAGGGTCAAACCCAGGGACTTGTGAAAACAGGTTGCGTTGGTAATTTTTAGGAAAACTTTGCGGTAACCAAATAAATAAATAGTTGTTGGTTTGTTGTTGATTGCATTAATGAAAAATAAACAAAAACGACAGATTTGAGAAAAGTCAGTTGTGTGATAGATACACTGAGTATGCGGATGAACGGGTTGAGAAGGTCTTTAGCTAGCATTACTTGGGAATGCGTCAGACTATGCGATCATGCTACAACCATGCACAGCAAGTCATTTTCCAATGCAAATGCGATGCTCCTAAGTCAAGGACAGATGTGTTGAATGCAAAAGTGTCCATAGAGCTTATTCCTAAGTCTCTACTCTTTTCCTATATGATGATGCAAAATGCATAAAGGCAAGGTGACCGCATATAATCATATCCTATCTCTAGGATGCATGCGATGCGTTAATAGCGAATAATGCTTATTCCTAAGCTCCTATCTCTTGATTATGCATTCTAGTCTGGCTCTCCCGAGCCTAGATTCTAACCTGACCTTCCCAAGCCTAGATCCTATCCTTAAACTGCCCTTTGAGTATCTCTAATGGACGAATGAAGCATACATAATACAAGATAATCGCATAGAATGAAGATTCCCTAGTTATGCTGGCTAAATGCTTCTCAACCCATTCAACTGATTTAGCTACTCATGCGTAAATAACAGAGAGTGAACAGATATAGAGAAGTAGATTCCATTTCGATAAATGAGTGGAGTACAAAATAGCAATGGAAGTTAAAGGTAGAGAGTCTAGTAGCAATTCCTTGCTAACTGAGGCTTTTACACTATAAATCTCTATTCAGTTCCAAAGATGATCCTGCTTCCGCAGGTGTCGGCCCTCTCTTTGTCCTTGAAGCTTCTGACGCTCTCCCAAGCTTACCGAAACGATCTGTTGGCACAACCTCCTCTCTCGCGTCCGCCTTGAAGTAAAAGAAAATCTAAGAACCAGACTAAACTCGTAAGATGGTGAACTCATAACCGATGGAACCCCTTTTCTGAAGGATGCCTTTAGTATTTATAGAACATCCAAGGTGAACGGCGACTTCTCTCTCATGATTGCACAGATGGGACAGATTTATCTTGATTGATGCGCCGAATATTTTTCACCGAAAAGCTGAATGTACTTGTTATCGTTAGCGGCTGTCAACTTAATTCGGATTCGACTGTCATCAGCTTTCTGTCCCATCGCGATTAATTAACCTTTCACCTAGATGCGCCCACCATATTGCGCCGACAAGTTGCGAAAATCCTTCTTGAGCAAATGTTTGCGAACACGATCACTGCAAAGCCTCGCGGTGATGCTGCGCTCAACCAATGTTTTCCTATGATCGCAATTCCGCCTTATGTCATCGCATATTCTGCACAAAAATACAAAAATCAACTGTTCTAATGCGATGAACGCATGCAACCGCAATATTATAAATCTGATGCTTTTTTTATGCAATTTAACATGTTTTATCAATGCAAGCCAGCATGTTTAATAACTTAGCACTATGATAACATGCATATCTGCCCGTTATCAACTTCCAACCCTCTTCCTTCGTTCTTCTTCTTTTCTCAGACACCTCTGTTCACGCCTGCGTTGCCTTCTCTCTACTCTTCTCTTTTCTTTCCTTTCTTTTTCTTTTTGGGCCTCTTCATTTTTTTCTGCCCGTTGTTCTCCGACTTCCTTCTCCACCTCTTTAGCAAGTTGCTCCGCCCGCCTCCGTGCTTCCTCATCCTCCATAACTGCCCTAATGGGTCCTTCATTGGAGTCTGCTGGGGCATTCTTCTTAGGATCCAAGATTGCAAGGGTCATCCCTCGCAACGCTTGACCAACTCCTCCTCCAAAGGCAGGGGCTAGTTCACTACTCTAGCTTCTGGCAGCCCCTCGTCCTTCTCCAAGTAACTTAAAATGCTCCCGAAGACCTCCATGTCATCTTTTCTTTGTTGTTCACTTTTAGTTGGAGGCAATGGGAGCGTCACCTTAAGACTGGTGGCAAGGGCACTCTCCATGCTCGGCCCTTCTCGGCGAGTGGATGAAGATGCAGACGTTGATGGCTTACGCCTGAGCTTTCCGGCAATTCTGGGGACTAGTCTTGGCTGGGCTGCGAGGCAGCAACTAGTAGTGAGAATGGCTGCTTCCCGCACTGAGACTGGGGCTCTAAAGGGGAACGAAGGTTGGGAAGAAGAGTGGGATGATTGGCCAGCCATAGATTCGGGTGAAAAGAAAGAAAAGAGTGGCGCTTTTGGGTAGGGGAAGAACGGGGTAGGGTTTTGAGTATGCAAAGGGTTTTGAGAAGGTTTGAATGAAAATGCGGAAGTATGATACTCGATGAGGCTGAGGGGGTTATATAGGTTGGGCCTTGGAAGGCCTAATGAATGCCAAAAATGCACTCGGTAGGCCTTGTAATCCCAAAACATATTGCGCCCCTTACCATTATGACCTAGCAGACAAAAGATATCCTTTCGTCTGCTATGCACTAATGACCCTCGGAAGCTTAAACACTCGTACATTTAACCTTCTCCGCAAATTTTTTTTTTAATTCTCCTTTTAAATTAAATGGAATATGGACGCAATGCATACCCAACAACACAATGCATACCCGTCATCGCATTGTATACCCGACATCGCAATGCTTATCTCAAAACCAAAATGACAAGTCATCGCGATGCTCACGCAAATCATTCATTCAATCAATATAAATAACGCAAATAGAAATTGAAATGGAAACTAGTTAATCGAAGCAGTAAAGATAATTGTGATGGATGCTTATTAGAAAATATTTTCAACGTTACCGCAAAGCGCATCCTTGCAGGCAATCAAACTTGCTTGCCCAATGTCACCGCTTGACATGGTTCTTTTCCACTAGACCTGGGTGCTTCTAAGTTGCTGGGTAGTGTACCAAGTGTTCTATTTTTCACTTCATTCGCAAGTTGCCCAACCTGTACCTCCAAATTGCTAATGAAAGATGCTTGCAACTGAATGAGCGCATCATTCCTCTGTATGTATTCTTTGAGCAGTGATTCTAAGGACAATGAATTGGATGAAGTGTTGGATGAAGAGGGTTGGTTGTGAGTTTGTCTGTTCTGATAATGATTTTGGCCTTGACCTTGGTGATGAAAGCCTGGAGGATTTCCTCTATTCCCTGAATAATTAGTCTGCAGATTCCTCTGGCCTCCCTGGTTAGTGTTCCCTCCCCAACTGAAGTTGGGATGATTCCTCCAACCTGGGTAACATATGTTGCTGAAGGGGTTATTGTGGACCGAACATACTGATTATTGGTTTGACAGGCAGGCTCCCAATGAATGAGCCTCTCCACATTGTATACAACTTACTACTACCACTTGCGTCAGTGCGCTGGCTTGCACTACATTCTGAGATAGTGCTCCTTGATTTATAGCCATGGTTTGTAGGAGCGAGGTGACTGTAGCTAGCTGGGCGGCCAGCATGGTCATTGTGTCCACTGGTACAATAGCGCTATCTATTTTCCTCCGTTCCATGTTTCTGCCTTCATATCCATCATCAACCCAATCATCCGTATTTCGCAATATGCGATCTAGGATGATTTTTTCTTCGGTATATGTCTTATCCATAAAACCTCCTGCTGCTGAGGCATTTGCGACTACTTGCGTTGCTTTGTTTAGGCCATTATAGAAAGTTTCCATAAGAACGCAATCTGGAATCCTAATATGCGGACAATTCTTCACCAAACGTCGAAAGCGCACCCATGTTGTGCTCAGAGTTTCATTGTCTGCTTGCTCGAAATTTAGTGCTTCTTGTCATCTTCTTGCATTAACGGTGGGAGGGAAGAACTTCTTCATAAATCTTTCTACCAACTGATCCCAGGAGTTAATCACGTTTGGCTCCAAAGAATGGGCCCATTTTTTGGCCTCATCTCGGAATGTGTAAGGAAAAAGATAGAGTCTGATGCCTTCGGGTGTCACGCTAGGAATGGAGAATATATTTCACATCTCGACAAAACTGATGAGGTGTGCATGCGAGTCTTCTCCTTGCAAACCTCCAAATTGGCCCGCAAATTGTATCATTTGGAGCATAACAGGTTTAATCTTGAACCTGACGTTTTCTTCCACCGTTGGTCTTGCAATACCAGGCTAAAAATCATATAAGTTGGGTGTCGCATAGTTCCTCATAGGAATATTGCGATCAGCAGCCAAGAAGATTGGGTCTTGCGGCAACCGATTCATTCTTTGATTTACTTCGGCTCTGTCGTTGTTATTGTTCGCCATATTTTTGCGATGCCTATTACGATTTTGGTGTGCTCTCCTGCGAAAGGTTCTCTCGATTTCTGGGTCAACGTTGAATTTTGGATCCGTTCCAGTACTCATACACCATCAGTTACTCTTCGCTTAAGCACACCGTACTCCAGAAACTTGTCCTACACAATATCACAAAAATATCAGCACTAAAGTCACTAATCCCAAACAACGGCGCCAAAAACTTGTTCTGTATGGAATGCCACCACAAAAATGATATGCGATATCTTAATCACGCTACCCGATGATATATGCGATGCTACACAATTCACTGTAAAATGCCAGTTAATGCATTCATATAGTTTATGCGTGTCATAAGTTTTCTCGCGATGAAGCCAAGTATAATTCCACCACGAGTTTCTCAGAATGATCCGAGGTCGAACACGGGGATTTGTGATGCTAGTGCGACAATGAAGTGATATATGCAACTGTAAACAAATTAAGATTGTGAGGTGCTAAAGAGTAAAATGCAATGATAAATGAACAAACAGGTAAATAAATCTGAATTGTGCAAGGTGTGCGTGAGAGAATGTGATGACAAGTCTTGTGGATAGAATCACAGAGTGAAAACAAGTTTGGGAAAAAGATTATCACAAGTTTATCAATCTTGTTGAGGATGCAACTAAGGTTCCGTCTTCTCTTGGCTTACACCTCTTGGTGATCGCCTGCATCACCATATTTCTATGATGATCAGGGACGAACGTTTCCAAACGCAAAGTTGTTTCCATCTCTAGAAATACTTCTTGCTTTAGTTAATATATTCTATCACCCTTCTTTCGAGAGGTGGATTAACACCTTCACTTCTGCTCTCGCAGATGAAGATGCCATTGAGCATACGTTAAATAAACTTAGCCGACTTCTTCAACATGGATTGACTCACTCGCTCAATCCTTCCCCCACACCCTGGAGGTTTAGTGACTCATGGTGAGAGAAATGAAGGATGAATGTGTTATGGTGAACAGAGAGATGAAAATGAACATGATAGTGATATTAATTGGTAAAGATAAAGCATTTGTTACAGAGATATGAATGAAAGACAGGAAATGAACAACAAACGATGAACAGAAAGTAAGAATAGTTGAGAGTTGCGTGTCAATGTCTTGGCACGGATCCCGATCGGAGCTGCTTACTTGCTGGCGTGATGGAGGAATGAGGTGGAGAACTTTCTTCTCAAGAGAGTTCTTGAGGGAAGAATGTTCCTTGCACAGAACTTCTTTTTCGTCTCTTTTTCTGTGTGTTCTCCTTGTGCTGAGTGTTGCTATTTATAGACTTTAGCATCTCTTGCATCAATGGTTCCACTCTAAAAAGTTAGTTTTTCCTTTCGAGGCTTGGTGGGAATGTCCGCTCTGCTTCACATACCATTTGTCAGTCCGTACATCAGAAAAAGCTGTACGATTTCAGAAATCCCCGAGAATGCATTGATATTTTTGTCCACGAGCAATCGTCGCATGCAATAATATATATTACCTACAAAAAAAAGGTTTGGACATCCTTTTTGCCATTGCAATGCGGTCAGCGGGTGTGTTTGCGATACTTTCACAATCTTTGCGCTTCTAAGCCAATTTTACTACGTTTGACGCAACTTTTCCTTTCTATTGCCGCATATTCTAAGTAAGATGATATAAATAACTTGTATTTCTACCAGTTATCATCTCCACATATAGTTCAAGACTCATAATGCAAACCTGGATATTAGTTTATTGGATTTAGGATTATTAAGACAAATAGAATACTACACAATCAATAACATTTATTGAATTAACATCGATAATTCTTTATTGATGACGGTCAATTGATAACGTTTACTATCTACAAGTTTTAGGACATAAAACTCAACACTTAGGATACTATAACTTAGGTTCAAAATTAGTGTTCCATATGCTGTTAATTTCATTTCTCTTTCTTGTGTATTCACAAATTTTGGAAGCTTTGATGGATTAATGAGGACCTTGTTAGCCTTTTTGCTGCCCAATAAGGCTCTGATTTTGGTTTTCTACAGGTCAAAATCACCCTTTCCATCAAATTTCTTAATCTCCACTCTAGCTACTGCCATTTCAGTTAAGAATCAAATTTGATTCTTGATCCTCCATGATTTGCTCTCTTAATGTCAAAAAATAACTCTGATACCATTTTGTTGGGCTATTTTGCAGATTGTTTGAGAGACCCAATTGACAAACTTGTTGAACATGAAAAGTTGAAGCCCACGAGACCAATTTTCTTCAGGAAAATAAAATAGGCAGGTAGGATAGATGGAGAAAAGAGCATGTAGTCAAAACGTGGTTCACACACGTGGAAGGTAAATTTCTTTTACACAAAACACTAAATCGGTTTTGTCTCTCGCTTATCTCTCTCTAAAATTCAGATGAACTTGCTCTCTCTTTTTTTTTAATGAATTTTTTTTTCTATTTACACGTGGTAAGAGAAGAAAAGGAGGAAGAACAGAAGCATGTACGATCGGCCAATTTTTAAGCCTACATCAGGAAGATCAAAGCGCTTGAAATAAAAACTTTCATATGAATACAAATTTTATATGTTTGTAAGAGAGATCGATAATTAAGAGGATTTAAAACAGATAATTAAATTGTTAAAACTAGCCGTTGGATTTACCTTCTATACATTTAAATCTATTTTCTTCTCCATTTTCCAAAAATTAACTTAAAAGAGATTTAGTTGTTAGATCATATGGCTCATACAACGTATTTGTATGAATAGTTAGTAGTTTTTTCCTTTTTTTCTTTTTTATTTTTTATTTTTTTTTCTTTTTATTTATTTATTTATTTTTTTTTTTTGCTTGCTTTTCAAAAATTTAGATTTTTAATTAAGATCATTCATTTTCTTCAATCATATGTTAGGTTACATTTAAAGATTGATTAATCTTTTCCGTATTTAAGTTTATTTGATGGTATTGAAATCTATCGTAGGAAATGGAAAAAAATCGCTTATCATTGTTCGTTGTTTCTAAGATAGTTTTGTTTCAATATTTTTGTTTGCTTTTAAAATATATAATTTAGTTTTTTTTGTGAGAAGATATATAATTTTGTTAATGAGTTAGATCTTAGGAGTTGATCATATATGTTTTAAATCTATTTTTTTATTTTGTTTAAACTAAGGGGAGCATTTTAGTCCATTATTTTAGGTAAAAGAATATTTGGTTTTTCCATTTAGTTATTTTTAGGAACTCTAATCAAATTGTAATCTTCAATTATGATAATAGAGGCCTAAAACACGAGATGGACTATAATAACTCACTTCACCCAATTCAACTTAGGTCTAAACACATCTAAATAATTATTAAATAAGTTTTTCTTTAAAAAAAAATTAGAAATCAAAATAGTTACCAAACGTATTCTATTTCTAATTTTTAGAAAACATAGAACAAAAAACATAAAATATATGAAACAAGAAATAGAAAGGTGAATGAGTCTTCATTTTCTATATACTTAAAAGGGGTTATTATCAAATATAAAAAATGAACTAAAATATTTACAAAATATAGCAAAATTTTAGAACTATAATGATAGACGCGGATAGATACTAATAGACTCTATTAGTAATATTGATAGATATTGATAGAAGTCTATCAAAATCTATCAGCATCCATCATTGATAATTCTAAAATTTTGCTATATCTTATAAATATTTTCAACAGTTTTACCGTTTGAAATAATTTCTTTATTTGAAACATACGAATAAGAAAAACAAGGTTATTAGGAAAGATCAGGCGCAATTTGGGCATTCAAGGAGTTCTGATTTGGGGTGACCCTCAAAATCCCCATTCCCATCATACACATTAGAAATGGAAGTGATCCATGATTGGTTTTCTTTTTTGATGTGACAAGGCCCAATTGCCCAATCCATCACTATCAAATACCCTACTAAATTTAACCTTCCTCTGTATATTTGTTTTGTTTCTTTAGAAACAACATTCACAAAACAAACTAACAAAAATTAGAAAGGCTATAATCCATCTCAACAAGTCACGGATTCAAACAAAAAAAAAAATCTTTTTAGAACATACTTCGTTAAGCACTTAAGAGGTCAAGTAGTTTGCCACATGATTCTGCGAATGACGCATATGTTGAATTGTTCGGGTAATCCCCACCCACATTCAACTCAAGAATCTTCTTTATAAAGGATATCAAGACTCTCGTATTGTTATTTGACTATAAGATTCCACAATGATCGAATAGAAACCCTGAGAAACAACAACCTTCAACCTATTAACTATGTGTTCCTAGATGTCAGGTTTGATTTCTTTTGTTTAGTTGGATGTAAATTCGAATTTTAACTGATATGTGTATTAATCGATAATATATCTAATTATATATGTAATCCATAATTTAAAACAAACAAAATTCTATGTTGATAAATTATGATCATTAAATCATAAATTTTGCCTTATGCTTTGAGAAAACTTTTTAAGTTGCTTTCTAATTAACTTTGTTTTAATAGTTTGAATTTACTTCATATGACTTAGATTTAGTTAATTTTTGTTTTTCATGTCTAATCCATACATGAGAATGGAAAATCGAATATTTGACTTTTTGGTCTAAAATATATGTGTACACCAATTGAGATATACTTAGATGGAGAAGATTCAATTTTAATTTTAGATTTTATAGTTGAAGGAGAGAATCGATTAAAATTTGTAATTAAACAATAAAGCATGAGGAGGATTATCCAATTTTAAACTGACAAATTAATTAGGATAGGCTTCAACATATGTTTAAGGCAAAAAACACAAGGAAAAAGAGAAACCATTGGCAAGGTAGCTTTTATTTATTTATTTATTTATTTATATGTTTTTCTTTAGGCAAAGCAATATAGGTTTTTGAAAGAAAAATGGAGCCACAAATTTTGATCAAAAAGCTTATTTAGTCTCTTTAAGGACATTTGTACCATGTCTCTTTGACCAGTCGTTGGAGACCTTTCTTTCACTTTGAAATTTACTGTTGTCCATTTTTTTCTTTAACTTTAGGATCAAACATTCTACGTACAAAAAGGCCCATCCATGCTATTGCTAACATATATGCCTAAATTTGGCATAACATAAAGTAACATTTTAGATGAAGTGCCAAGGTTCTACAACCATTAAATTAACAAACGAATAGTGAACTATACACCCCAATTCTCTATTAGATGAAATGCTTTGAATCTATTATTTGACGTTCTGAATGATCAAGGTTGTTTGTGAGTAACACTCTGAATATTAATTAAGTTATATTGAGATTATGTTTATGGTTCCATTTTGGGCCTATTCTATCTTAGGGTTTAAGAGGGTGCCATATAGAAATCTTCTAAACGCTACCGGCACATTATCTCTCTATTTTGTATTTTTTTTTTTTTTTTAATATTTACAAGGTAAGAGGAATAAGTAGATGCATCGGGATATCTCAATTAGGTTGGCACCCGCCTAGCATCCTCATCACACCCCAAGACCAAAAGCGATATTGCATTAAGACAAAGCGAGCTAGAGGAAAGTTCGAGAGTTCAGTACAAAGAAGGAACGGTTAGAGAAAAGCCTTCAAGTGGAGAGAATTACTAGTAATATCATAATTACAAAATAATTTAGATTTAGGGCACCATAGGGACGAGATATTAAGAATTGCATCCAAAAGTTGATTTGCGGTCTTGCCATCGGAGTTGAACGTTCTATCATTTCTTTCTAACCAAAAACACCACAGAGAAGCACCAATCAAGTTGCTCAGCAATATATTCTTCTTATTTGTTGTCTTCAAGAGGAGGAAGGAGTTTAAGGCCGTATTTAGATTACTGAGGAGGGGAGAATAGACATCCACGTAATGAAAAAATAATAAACATGTTTCTCTCGTTTACCTTGGATGTAGTTAAAACACTGTTATTGGATCACGTAAATTTATATGTCTATTTTTCTTCATCTTACTTTTGCTCGTTGTTTGTCACTCGTAACAACATTAGTTATTAATTTTATATTGTCCCTTTTGAAATTCAACTGATAATCCATTTTTCATTTGAATAAACTTATTTCACACAAATAATTTAATCACTGGGTAAACAAATAGAAAGACATGCGATCAATGCAAGCCTAATCACAGCATTGAAAATATCATTTTCATTTTCAAAATTTAAAAATAAAAAATAAATTAAGCAACTAACTTGATACAACCCAATTGGTTAAAATGTATAACATATATACTTCGATAAAAATAATCAAAAGTTTGAATATTGAAATTTAACTACAATTAAAAAAGAAAACACATAAAAGTTGATGAAGGTAGGATTAAAATGAAGGTTCAATTAAAAAAAAAAACATAAATAATATTTTCTTTAGCTAGTAAAAGAGGGGGAAAAAAGGAGTAGTAGTAATGTAAAATTAATTGAAATGAATGGAAAATATAATAATAAATTAAAGTGGGAGAATAATAATGGTGAATGTGGGTTTTTATGTGCGTTTGGTTGGGAGATAAGGAGGTTAAATTATTAGATATGTCATATAGAAGTGTTAGATAAATAAATAAATAAATAAATAAAGATTGAAATTCAGAATTGATAGGTTTAATTTATTAGACATATCTTAGAACAATTCCCAAAACAAAACTCTAAAAATAATTGGAATATGAATGATGGTGTATTCTGCATGGGGGGTTTCGCGTGAAATATCCACTCATCATATCTGTCCCCTTTCTCTCTCATGCAATTTTATTTTTTCTTTCTTCTTCCCAATAACTTTATTTTTTTTATGCCCATTTACAAAAAGCTTTTACCATCCAATTTTTAAAATAAAAGAATAAAAATATTTTGAAGCCAAAACAAATATAACCCAATTGACATTCCGAGTGGATTAATAACCATGACATATGTCGTTTAAATCACCTACCCAACCTTAAAAAAAAGAAAAGTTTTAACAATAAAATTTTTAAAAATAAAAGAGTAAAAACTTTTTGATCCTGTATATAGTTTTCATTTGGTCATTAGGATTTAAAATGTTACATTTTTATTTTTTGAAGTTCGAGTTTTGTTTCAATTTGTTCTAAGTTTCAAGATTTGCACTTTTAACCTTAATTTTTTTATTATTAAATATTCACTTTTAGTCTAATGTTAATGTCTATTAATTAAATCATTAATTAAATTAAAAATTATAAAGTGAAACTTTAAAGGAAAATTATTTCAATGGGTAAAACTGTTGAAAATATTTACAAAATATAACAAAATTTCGGAACTATGAATGAGAGACGTTGATAGACACTGATAGACTTATATTAGTACCTAACAATGTCACTAGAGACACTGATAGTAGTCTATCAGTATCTATCATTGATAGTTCTAAAATTTTGCTATGTTTTATAAATAATTTGATTCATTTTTCTATATTTAAAAACAGTCAAACTTTAAAATTAATATTAGTACTATGAAACTTAATTAATCATAATTCTTTTAGGTCTTTTAAATTAATCAATAGGCATTAACGCTAAAAACTAAAAGTTAACATTTAATGAAAAATCGATGTTAAACTTTTAGGGACCAAATTAAAATATAATAAGAATCAAACTGTAGGACTAAATTGAAATCAAAATTAAAAGTTATCGATTAAAAATGTAACATTTTGAGATGACGTAGGAAAGACTAGAATTAAAATTTAAGTATAAAAAAAATATTTTCTTTCCGAAATAAAATAGAGTGAAAAGTAAAAGAGGAGCATTAGGGGATGTATGTGGGGGCGGAGTGTGGGAGAATAGTTTAGAAACAAAACAACTAACAACGTGGATTCTAATTTTGGTTTCTTTATACTTTCTCTTAAATCAATGCACACAAAGACACCCAACACAACCAAAGTGAAACCCTTATAAATAAATAAATAAATCAACTTCTTTTTATTTTATTTTTTTCTAAAGTGGTCTGGTCAACATATAGCTCATTATATAAAAAAGAGAAAATTTCAAGTGAAGCAAGCAACCCTTCCAAAATTAAAGTTTATTGGAACGTTCTTCAAACGTATTTGGAAGCCACTTTAGAAAGAAAGAAAGAAAAAAAAAAGGGGAAAAGGACCAATTTCATTTAAAGATTTGGCAGCTTCTAAAATTACTAATATTAATTCGAATGCAAACTCCTACGGTATTGATTTTAAATAATTTTCTTTGAAACGAAGGAATTGACTGTGGGAATCCAATGAAATTGGTTGATTGGAAGGAAATTAAAGAAAGGAACCGTAACCAAACAGGAGTGAATTATTTTCATCTAATTAATTACCATAATGTGATGGCCGAATTTGGGTTTAGAATTATTATTTTGCTTCTCTATTATCATATATATTTATAATAATGTTTTATTATTCTATGGTAGAAAGAGGTGGATATCTTTTTTCTTTTCTAACAATATTCTTCAAGAATTAGTAGAGATAGAAGACCAAAAGAAAAAAAAGATGAAAGAGTTGTAGTACTAAAAGAACAAAAAGAAGAGATATGAGAAGAAGGAATAGGTAGGTCTTCTTTTTTTCTTTCTTTCTTTTAGGCTTTTGAAAAGGTTTTGTCCTCATTAATTACATTATTTTTAAGTACAAAAAGTTGATTAATGCAAAGTATTGAGCTAAAGTTAGTAAGTTAATTCTCTAGAACCTCATATAATTTTAATATAATGACAACAATTACTTAACTTTTTTTTACACATATATATATTCTTTTTCAAATACATTGAACTGTAATGAAAAGAATTGGATCTCATAGCATGATGTCAAAGTACAATCAAAACACAAACACAACAAAGGAATTAAGAGAAGAACGACAAAAACGAAACAAACAAACCAAATACATAGAAAAGACACATAACTCGAGAAAAAAGATCCCAAAAAAGAGAACGTGCTTAAGTTCTCTTAATAGAAAGTCTCAAACCACCAAGAACAACGAAGAAAAAAAACCTCAGACCGCACCACCTAACTAACCATTTAGGGAGGATGAAAAGTAATTCCATAGACACAAAGCTTATGGTCACGTCAAATATGATAAATAAAAATACACCAAACGACTCTCCAAATCTTATGCTTTATCCACAGTAAAGGGACAAACCTAAAGAAATTTTGTATCTTAATGAGCGATCCTATGGAATATACTCTCCACAAGAGCATGTCCTCCAAACAATTTGGCTAAAAGGACAATCAAACAATAAATAGTCTCAATTCCAATATATAGAACACATACACTAACAACATTCATCACATTAATTCAGTATTAATGGCTTAATGAATAAGCATATTGACCCATTAGAATTACCTCAAATTCAAATCTACACTTCTCATTAATAATGAAAAGACTTATAATCAACTTTTTTCCCCACTCATGTGTTTAAATGTATTCACATCTAAATTTAGACATTTTAGTCTATATTTAAATAGTTTTTAAGCTTTACATTCTCAAATTGACACTTAAAAAAGTGTTCTATAAAGTTGTACAATACAACTAATTGTGTGAAAGATGTTACAAGAAGTTCACTTATTGATAATAATTATGGATAGCAATTATACATAGCCAATTTATAATAACCAATAATATGTGAAAGAGCTAGAAAGTAGTAAATTTGTTTTATTAGTATCTGGGCTTGGCAATTTTAGTGGGGACATGGAGAGATAAACAAGCTAAGGATGTTACATTTATTGGGAGGGGAGGAATTTATGGTACCATTAATTGAGGCCACAATTTGTGATTAAAATATGATGCCTTTTCCCTTGGAAAGTTCCAACACACACTGATATCCTAATCCTAATTATTAATTATATGCCATAAATCAAAGTACAAAAGGCTTGTCAATTTCATCATTTAGCTTTATGGAGAGATTAATCTATATGTTATTGCAAGAGTGAACTCCTAAATAATTTATTCACTATTTTTTTTTTAGTATCTTTTTCTCTTTTTGGATCTTTTTCTTTTCTCCACATTAGTTTCATAGACAACAAAGTTTGGTGGCAAAATGAATAAATAAAATTTAAATCTACCCTAGGATAATTATTATAAATCACAAAATTATTAATAATATTTTTAAATATAGTAAAATGTCAGTGTTTATCATGACACTAATAAATATTAATAGACATCTATTAATGTTTATTATTGATGGACAATGATATTTTGCTATATTTATAAATAAATTAATTTATTTTTCTATATTTAAAAATAACTCAATTTGATGGTTGTGTTAAATTTTAACATGTCTTTACTTTAAACAAAGATCGGAATCATCTCATTAAAATTAATTACTTGTACCATTGGGTATTGGGTTTCAATTACGGTTTTCATTTTTTAAAAATTATGGTCAACAATGCACTTTAAGACATATTTGGGTATTATCTTTTTTACCATTGGAAATGTCTTGTTCTTGAAAGGATTCTTGCTTACTATTATTGTTGACAACTTGGAGCATTTTGTTCTTTCTTTATTGTATTTAATTACTTTTTTTTCTCTGAATAACTTTTTTTTAAGAAATATTTTCAGGAAAATGAACTAGAATATTTATAAATATAGCAATTTTTCAAATTCTATTTATAATAAACCGCGATAAACTACTTATCTGTGTCCTGATAGATTACTTATCTAGATCGTGATAAACATAGATAGTAGTCTATCGCAGATAAATTATAATATTTTACTATTATTTATAAATATTTTAACAATTTTATCCTTTAATATAATTTCTCTTTGAAATATATGCTTACAACTGTAACCAAATGGTAAAAGCTGTGAATGTGTGTGATAATATTATTTATTTACATTTTTTAGACTATGTCGTTTTAACTAATCATTACTTAGTCTGGTTAAATGGATGTTGACTTTTCCTTTGGGGGAAGAGAGGTCCAAATATAATTAGAATTTTTGAGAAACTAAAACCAATTTTTTTTTTTTTAAAAAAAAAAAAAACATGCCACTACACAATTCACAAACATAAAATTTATAAACTCCTAAAACAGAACATGAAATTTAGAAACAGAAATTATAAATAAATAAATAAAGGTGATGTCAAAAACAAGCTTCTAGGAAAAGTAATCTTAAAATATATATCTATAATTTATTTTAAAAACTATTAGCTAAGATCAAAATAATTTTAAAATATATATCTATAGTTTAGATTATATTTAGTAACCATTTAGTTTTTTTTAAAAAAAAATTAAGTTTATAGACACCACTTTCTTTCACTTCTAAATTTCTTCCTTTGTTATCTTCTTTTTACCAATGGTTTAAAAAATTAGTCAAATAAACAAGAAAAAGTAGCTTTTAAAAATGTGTTTGTTTTTTTAATATGGCTCAGAATTTAATCAATGTACTTGAAAGATGCAAATCATTGTAAAAAAAATTGGGAGAAAATATACATAATTTTCAAAAATAAAAAACAATAAACAAAATGGTTGTAACATCTTGAAAGTTTTCTTGTAAATATTAATTATTTATGTTAGATTTGTTTGGAAAAATTCGAGTTCAGGATTTAAATAATTTGCTAAATTAATTTTAATTTATTTATTTTGAATTAATTTAAATTACATTTGGTTTATAGTTAAATTGGATTGTTATAATAAGGTAATTCAATTTTAATTAAGTGGATGAAAATTTAAAATTATATGAGAGGGAAATTTTGGAGAAGATTTGAGATATTGCACTTAATTTAACTAGGCCTAATTAATTAAGGATTTTTAGTTATTTTGGAAGAGATATATTTCTTTTGGATATCTTTTAAATTGAAATTTGGAATTTAAGAGGGAAAAGAAATTTGAAATTTAAAAAAGGGGAAAGGAAAAGGATTTTTTTAAAAAAGAGATGTATATATATATATATATATATAATTTTTGGAATTAAAAATAAAAAAGAGAAAAGAAATTAAACCCTCTCTCTCGCCTTCGGACGCATGCAAACCCCCTCCCCCTTTTCTTCTTCGCAAGCTTCAGCCCTAGTTGTCAGTCCTTCACGCAGCCGCTCGTCGTCGGGGGTCTTCAATCTTGTCAACATCGCCATCGTCATGTCCTTCCAACGAAGGTTTACGCCATCAAACTGAATTGCTTCTTGAGACAGTTAGGACTGATTTGATTGATTTTTCTAGACTGTTGGGACTGATAATTTATGACTAATTGAACTGCATGATTTAATGGCTTTGACTGATTGGGTTGGATTGTTTGATCATGTTGAATGTATTCTTGATTGAGGATATACAAGAAATTTTACCCCTAAGATAGACAATTGCAAAACATAACGCAAGAGTTATGTGGAAACTTATGCATTCTAAGTTATACAGTTCTTGTTATTTTTTCTTATCTAGGTAGGTGTATGCTTATGACTGTATATGTGCATATTTATGACTGATTGTGAACCTTCGCGTTACACATTATGATTGATACATGCTCCTTTGGGTTACACTGATGCATGTTCCATCGGGTTCATGTTTACGATTTCTTTGTGTACCTTCGGGTTATACATTATGATTGATGTGTGTTCCTCTGGGATCACGTTTATGATTAATAGGTGACTCTATGGGATCACTACGACTAAACTGACAAGAGTGTACACCGGTGCCTAGATAAACTAACTAACAGGTAACCTAGAAGGCCCAGTAGCAAGTCACTTACTGACTATTGTTATACTTATCCTTTCTTCTTTTATGTTTTTTCTTTTAGGAAATGACAGGATTGGACTGGCGAGGGACAGGCAGGATCTTTGATAGAGCCATTCAGAGACATTAGAAAACGTTTACGCA
Organism: Benincasa hispida; assembly: GCF_027475165.1. Lineage (NCBI taxonomy): Eukaryota > Viridiplantae > Streptophyta > Magnoliopsida > Cucurbitales > Cucurbitaceae > Benincasa > Benincasa hispida. The sequence goes on from NC_143487.1 coordinate 24,888,005, forward strand.
CATGTTTTCTTTTAATATATGGTTTTTGTTCCTTTCATTTGATTAGTTGTCAGATGACATATTTTCACTGATTTTCTTTTGATCATTTTCTTTGTAAATGTTTTATTTGGGATCCCAACTAAATATTTTGGTTATTAGATTTATTATTATATTAATATTTTAGTTTAGAATGGTTATTTATGTTTTCACTAAATTTATGTTATGATGGTCAAAATGTTTAAATGAGAATGTGCATTATGTCGTAACGGCCTTGTCTGAATACTCGAAGAATCGAGTCCTTACATTTAGTATCAGAGCCTAAGTTTTAGGTTATGAAGACTGACTCACGATGTAAGTGTTGGTTTTGTGTCCCTTATGACTAACTACGGATCTTTCGTCCTCGCTAAGTATGTTTTTAGTTAAGGTGTTCTAGAACTTGTATATGCATGACATTGCCTGTTTTCTCTGAGGTTGGTAATAAACTATTTACCTTGACTGAGAAGTTAATTGAGGTTAACTGTGAATGATAGGAAATTCCACCACGTCGAATTGCACGTAAGGGTGGTCGATCAGGTAGGACGTGTGGTAGGAGGGGTGGACGTAACCCACCTGTTGAGAACATTGCAGATAATGAGGAACAAATATCGGTACACCTACCTCTTAATGCACCTGTCACCCAGGCGGACCTTGCTGCAATGTGGTTCAGTTAGAAGAATGATTTAAGAGGATAGTGGAAAAGGCATTAGCTCGATAAGAACTGCCTCAAGAGCTTCCTACTCTTCAAGACCTCACTCCACAGCAGAAATTGCAGGATCTGTCCATTGAGGCTAAGCATTTGAGGTATTTTCTAAAGTATAATCCCACATATTTAATGGGTCACTAAAGGACCCTACCAAAGCAGAGTTGTGGTTGACTTCCATAGAGATTATCTTTCAGTATATGAAGTGCCCGGATGACCAGAAGGTATAGTGTGCAGTTTTCTTGCTTACTGATAATGTTGCCATCTGGTGGCAGTCTGCTGAAAGGATGATTGGTGTTGAAGTTGGAGCAATAACTTGGGAGTAGTTCAAAGAACGGTTTCATCTAAAGTACTTCTCCGTCAGTCTGAGGAATGATAAAGAGTAGGAGTTCTTAGATCTAAAGCAAGATTAGATGTCAGTCGAGGAGTATGATCAGGAGTTTGACAGGTTGTCTCGTTTTGCTCCAAATTTGGTTGCCACGAAAGCTAAAAAGGCTGAAATGTTTGTACATAGCCTAAAAAGTGAGATACATGGTTCTGTGTGGGTCTTCAAGTCCACTATGCATGTGGAGGCACTTCCTTCGGTGGTAGAGATGTACTATCTAGAGGAGGGGAATGACCAAGACTTCAAGGGTTAAGACCCTCATCAAGACAGAAGAGAAAAGTAGAGCAGAAGGTCTTTGAACCCCCACAAAAAGGCCAAAAAACGTTGGACCATTACGACAGTATCAGTAGCGAAACCCTAAGATGGGAGGGGCTTGGAAAGATAAGGTTATATGTAAATCGTGCGGGAAGTCCCACGTGGGGCGTTGTCTAGTCGGCACAAGAGTATGTTTCAAGTGTAAGTAGAAGGGGCATATGGTGGACCAATGCCCTGGTGTTCCTATTAGACGTGGTTAGAATCAACCATAGAATGTCCAGCACAAATGAACAGACAACTATAACAACACGGTTGGGTTTATGCCACCAACCGTCGTGAGGCCGAGTAGCCTGGGACAATGGTAATAGGTACGCTCCCAATCTTGGGGCATTATGCTTTGCCATTATTTGACTCTGGATCATCTCATTCTTTCATATCTTTATTTTTTGCAAAGTATGTCATATTAGCCCTGGAGCCTTTGAATGTTGTCCTATTAGTTTCTACTCCATCTGGAGAAATTATGATAGCAAATGAAAAGATAAAAATATGTCAACTAGAAATAGTGAACTGTACCCTTGATGTAACTTTAATCGTGTTGGACATGCATGACTTTGATGTGATACTAGGCATGGATTAGCTAGCTGCCAACCATACCAGCATAGATTATTCTCGTAAGGAGGTGATTTTTAATCCTCCTATGAGAGCTAATTTTGAGTTTAAAAGGTTCAGGACCGTGGTATTGCCTAAGGTAATATTAGTTGTGAAGGCCAAAAGGTTGCTTAACCAGGTACTTGGAGTATCTTGGCTAACGTAGTTGACACTAGAGACACTGTGGTTACCTTAACCTCAGAACCAGTTGTAAGAGACTACCCCGATGTGCTTCCAGAGGAACTTCCAAGTCTGCCTCCACCTAAGGAGATTGATTTTATGATCAAGTTCGAGCCAGGCACGATTCTTATATCTAAAGCTCCGTACAAAATGGCTCCAGCCGAATTAAAAGAACATAAGGTCCAGTTTCAAGAACTACTTGATAAAGGGATCATACAACCTAGTGTATCCTCATGGGGTGCACCAGTGTTGTTCATAAAGAAGAAAGATGGCTCGTTACGATTATGTATAGATTACAGAGAATTTAACAAAGTGACTATTAAAAACATATCCTCTCCCTAGAATCGACGATTTGTTTGATTAGTTGCAAGGTGCTATAATGTTTTCCAAGATCGATTTACGTTTGGGATATCACCAGCTCAAGATTAAAGATAGTGATATTCTCAAGACTGCATTTTGTTCTAGGTACGGACATTACAAGTTTATTGTAATGTCGTTTTGATTGACAAATACTTCTACTGTATTCATTGATCTGATGAACAAAGTGTTCAAGGAGTTTTCTAAACACTTTTGTTATAATCTTTATTGATGATATCCTAGTTTACTCCAAAACAGAGGCAGAGCACGAGGAGCACCTATGAAGAGTCTTGGATATCCTAAGGTCGAATAAGCTATATGCTAAGTTTTCCAAATGTGAGTTTTGGTTGAAGCATGTGACTTTTCTAGGTCATGTGGTGTCTAGAAATGGAGTTTCAATGGACCAACAAAGATTAAAGCGGTTACTAGCTGGTCTCGACCTACTACAGTTAGTGAAGTGCGTTGTTTTCTAGGGTTAGCTGGTTATTACCAACGGTTTGTTAAAGACCTTGTATAGCTACACCTTTGACCCAGTTGACTAAAAAGGAACCCCCTTTATTTGGAGTAAAGCATATAAGGAGAGTTTTCAGGAATTTAAGTAGAAACTTGTTACTGCTCCAGTTCTTACAATGTCAGATGGATCAGGTAGTTTTGTGATTTACAACAATGGTTCGATGAAAGGTTTGGGATCTGTGCTTATGCAACATGGTAAGTGTTGAGATTGGTGTCCTAATTCTCCTAAAGTCTCGTTGTTTGTAATGATACACATTGTTTGATGAATAAAATAACTATTATTGCATTCTGGCATTTACTCATATCCAATAAACAAAGCTTCATAGTTATCTTATGTAAACTTAAGCATGTATATGTGATATAAAAGTGGATCATGCCTTAAGTGATAACCTAAATAGGTCTGTAGTATAAGGATTAAGGTGGTATACCTGATCCTGGTGACACTATGGATACGGTCCACTTTGTAGAGGTTTGCAAGTATTATAAACAACTACAAATGGTAGATCCTGACCATTCATATAGAGACGTGCAAGCAGGGGTGTCCTATACAAAGATTTTGTATAAGACTAAACCACGAGATGACTAGACTCTATATATAACGCTGTTAATACTAGAAACTTACATCTCACCTAAACGACCATAGGTGACACAACCTCAATCCTGAGTGTTTTGGGAACTCCTACCTTTGAGGGCAGTTCTTTGATTAGTATGGGTGAGAGTGGCCAGATTGTCAACTCAACATGCCTACCTTTTTTAGGGATGTCTGATCTGGGAGCTGGGAACTCACTTACACAAGATGGAATTCACTCATTTCCCGAAGTAGGGATAAGTAGAAAGATTGATTCCTTAAGGGCTGATTTCGAGGCTTGAACATAGTGGCCACAGCTTCTCTTTGGAAGAGAGGACTTAGTCACAGTAGGACTATGACTTATGTTCATTAGAGGGATCAGTGGTACTTAAGGAGTTAGATGTAACTACAGGGACATAATGATTATTAGCCGATCTGTGAAGGATTGTCGCACTGGTGATTAGTTAAGATGGACACATAATATATCTGTGGTAAGGGAAGTTCAGCTGTCGGTCTTTAGTGGAGTGCCTGGCAGTTAACAGATGGTAGATCCCATGACTAAAGAATTTATTCAGTTATTCACGTACCGTTGGAACTTCGACTACCAGTCGATAAGGTCCCCTTGGTAGCTCAATGGATTCAGTTGAGAATCAGTTCTTGATGTTGATTTTAAATGTTCAAATTGACAAGAGGTCATTCGATTATATATGATATGATCGGTATGATATATGAGATATATTTAGTGGAGGATTATTGTAAATAGATTTACATTAAGTGTCATGGAATAGAAAAAGAGCTATGGTTTGTATGTTTCATGAGATGAAATATTAAAACTATAGGTTATAAATATATTATGGTAAGTTAGTTATCATTTATATTTATAATAATATTAATTATTGGATAATTATCTCTTTTTCTCTAATAACCAATTGAGTGGGAGACTATTGGTGGTTTCATGGTAACTGTGAGATAAAAGGAAAAATGTTTTCCTAATTTTAGTAATGTTGAATTTAGTGAATTTGAGATTTTCTCTCTCGGAAATAATCTCACAGAAGTTGTCAAGTAAATAGGATTTACTAAGCGACAACTTGGAGCTAGCTAAACAAGTGTATAGTGTTTTGTAGGTGATAGCCACTTAGCTAAGCGATGAGCTAAACGATCGCATAACTTTTGCTAGACGATCGCTTAGCTTTTGCTAAACGATTGGGCATCGATCTATACGATAGGTTCTGCCATCTCCCACTTGCTCAATCGTTTACACTGTTGTTATTTCCTTCATCTTCTGTCTCAACCAAGTCCACACAGAGCCCACCCTCTGGATGCTCACACTGAGAATACCCAAGGTAGCTTTCTTGGTGGTGTCATACCCAACTTGACACTGTGGAGGCCATTCGTGTTGTTAGGGTGTTCGTGACCAAGGCGATCACTGAGTTCGAGCGCGTGGTGTTCATGTAGTGTAGCGGTCGTGTTGAATGAGCGTTTGAATGTTACTGTTTCGAGCGTTCGTAATCAAGGAGCTTGGCGATGAGTCTGCAAAAGTGTGTAGCGTTTCTCCTTGATCATTTGTAGTATCATGCTGTAATTTCTGTAATTAATGCATAACTATATATTTCTATTTATGACTGTAATTGTAAAGTTCATATATGATTGTAATTTGGAACGATCTTTCTGCTGCTCATGGAAATCCTCGTGTTTGATTTCCTTCAATTGGTATCAGAGCTAGGTTGTCCTGATATTCCAAATTATAAGTCTGTTTCGAACTTCTTTTACAGTCTTAGTGGGTTTCTACATTTTTATTTAATTGTTAAGTGCATTTGTGGATGGAGTTGATGAATGTTTTCGAGTTTAAATGCCTTTAATTAAAGCTTTCTTTAATTACAAAGTGTTAATTTGTAAAGGCCTCTGTGTTTTTGGGCTTGCAATCGAGTCTGTAATTCAAAGAGTTTGAGTTAGTCCGAGTCGTTCGTGATGAAGTTTCGAAGCATGGAGATGCGGTTCTCAGCATAGAAGAAGACCAATCATTGGTCGTATCGTGTAGCCTAAGGTAAACGATCGTTGGGATTTATCTAAGCAATCGTGTAGATTTATCTATATGATCGTGTAGTATTTACTAAACGATGATTTAGCTAATGCTAAGTGATGGGGTAAATCATTTACTCTATCGCGTAGCGTTGGTTGCCCAATCGCATAGGCGCTGGAGGTAAACGATCGTAGTGGGAGCATGTGATGCTCATCGTTTAGTAAAAGGCACGCGCTAAACGATCGTGTAGTTAGCAAGCCTCATCGTTTTGTTACTACCTGCACGATCGCGCAGTATATGATCGTTAGCTAAGCGATCGTGTAGGCGATTGTGCTTTGCTGCACTATAATCATTTAGACGATCGCGTAAGGTGTGCAATATGTGAAGCGTGTTAAGCGATCGCGTACCTCAGGCTTCATCACTTAGTAAAAGGTACACGATCGCATAGTATTTTCTAAACGATCGTTTAGCTCTGGGAGCGTTGTTAAGCAATAGAGCGAAGTGTTTGTTTTATCATATAGATGATCGCGGGGAGTTTAGTACACGTTGGTTGGAGACACGTTGCTTCGCCCGGACGGTTCAAGACCCAGTTTGCCTGTTTGAACCAAAGACTTCTTGTTTTTTTAATAGTTAGCTTTAATTTTGTGGTTTTAAGGAAATTTTACCCGGTTCATCAACTTATGTATAATATACATGTGATGTATGTTGCTTATAGGGCAAAGTGTTTGATATATAGTTAAAAACTCACCTTAGGTTGTGCAATTATTCATGCATCAAGTATTATAAATGTTATAATCTAGCATGAAGAAATTACTTGAAAGCATGCACATGCATCATGAAATATAAGAGTTATAATTTGCATGCAGTGAGCATTATCATGCATCATCCTTTTATTATAAATGTTATAGTCTAAGGGTGAATGGAAGCATGTTTTGTTTGTTTCATTGTTGTTTTGTATAAGTGTTATATAAAAGGAGTAGCAATGAATGAACAATGCATTGAGCATGACACTTAGGCTGTTTATAAGCGTTATGAATGCCTTGCATGTGTTAGCTTAGAATTGTGGTGTTGGTTTTCGTTTATAAGTGTTATAAAGGAAATTAGACCTAAAATCAATAAGAAAGAGTTGCATGCAGACTTAGGGTGAACTCAAGTTTTTTAAAAGGGTTTTAAAATTGGATTGAGATAGACCTAAGTTCAAATGGTTCTAAAGAGTTTAGTAACCTAGATTAATCTTTTAAAATCAGTTTAATAGGATTAAATTAGTTGGCATAAAAGATTAAGTTTGTTTTAAATCTATCCATAAAGGACCTTTTGTCTAAGGCGGAACCTACCTGGAAAGGTGAATTAGATAGATTTTCAACAAGCATGCGACAATTTGGTCAAAGACTCCGTTAAAGAGTTTAATGGATGATGATCAAAAGTTGTTTCACTATCCAAGATAAAAGTTGCTCTTGGGTAAACCTAAAAGTCATTTAGTTAAAATCCTTAGCCGTGTTTTTTCTAAGTAAGCTAAACCCTAGGTTATAAAATACTCAGTGGGAGGAAGAGATGTATCTGATATGTCTATAATTCTACTCAAGTTTCTTCCTACATGTTCATACCGTGAGACTCATGCTTGGCGTCGTGGTGCCCTGGGAGCATCCCCCTTCGGATGGTGTTTGCATAAGTCAATATCAAGGTGAACGAAGAGAGTGTTTATAGTAAGTGGGCGAAGGGTGTGTGCCAACACATCCTATGGTCTCTATCATTGGTTCACACCATGAGATCATTCTGTACTCCCTTGTGGTGCCTTGGGAGCATCCCCCTTCGGATGAGTTTTGTGCAGTTAGTCAAGATGGAGGTGAACTCCAGCAATGGATAGGGTTGCTTTAAGTTTTTCCCCAATCGGATTTTTCCCTTTCGGATTGGATTTTTGGGGTGGATCTCTAGGGCCTAAAATGGTAGGTCACACTTACGGGAGATTGTTAAGTAAGTTAATGATCTCTTGGCCAAATCAATGATGGCTAGTCGTTATAGGAATAAGAGTTGTTCTGGTATTAATGAATGGTTGAGAACTTCTCAATTCAGAGGAGGGATAATTGACCTCCCTTCGGTGGCTTTTGTCCTAAACCTTTAAGCATCATTGTGAAACTAGATGTCACACGGGGTTCATATTAGTTTTGCTAAAACCTTCTCGGATGTTGTTTGTTTTACAACGGGTATTTGCTTAAAACCTAACGTAGGTCAAGGTGTTTTTCTTTTTAACAACTCGTTAGTATTTCCGTTTAGTACTTTTAATATGACTTACTACATACAGTGGAAAGAATCATGTGAAACGTATTTCGTGGCAAACGACCTCGTATTTGTAATGGTTAAGGAGTGTCCTCAAATTCTGACCCTTAATGCACCGCAAAGTGTTCGTAATGCATATGAGGTGTGGATGAAGGCTAATTGATTGGCCCGACTTCACATTTTGGGTAACATACCTAATGTTTTGGCCAAAAGGGTTGAGAACATGGTCATTGCATGTGAGATCATGGACTCACTGCAAGATTTGTTTGAACGTCAGTTCTTACTTTTCAAGCATAAAGGGATGGATGACAAAACCAGAAGTGTCAGTTGTTCTGACACTGATCCCACTACTCTCTATAAGAGGAAAGACAGTAAATCTGATTTATTGGTCTTGGAGACGTGTTTGGTAGAGAATGATGATTTTGCCTCGATCCTAGATTTGGGTGCTACCAATCATGTCAGTTCCTCTTACCAAGGATTTAGTTCCTGGCAAACATTCCCACAAGGAGAGATGACTCTACGAGTCGGTACTAGTGAGGTTGTTTCAGCTGTTGTTGTAGGCAGACTGAAGTTATTTGTTGACAAGAAATGTTATATGTTACTGGATAATATTTTCATAGTTTCTCATATTAAGAGGAACTTAATCTCGGTTTCTTATCTCATTGAACAAGGGTATACCGTCTCTTTTTCTGAGAATAAAGTGTTTATTTTCAAGAATGGAATGGAGATTAGTTATGGTTCAATGGAAAGTAACTTATATGTACTAAGTTCGTTAGTCATAAAAGCCTTGTTTAACACTAAAATGTTTAGTACGGCAACAACAGCTAAAAGACCAAAGGTTTCTCCTACAGAAAACGTCCATCTTTGGCATCTAAGGTTAGGTCACATCAACCTCAATAGGATTGAGAAGTTGGTGAAAAGTGAACTTCTAAAGAGTTTATAAGAAAACTCCTTGCCGGTATGTGAATCATGCCTCGAAGGCAAGATGACCAAACGACTTTTTACTGGAAAAGGTTACAGAGCCAAAGAAGCCTTGGAGTTTATACATTCAGACCTCTATGGTCTAATAAATGTTAGAGCTCGAGGTGGGTATGAATATTTCATCTCTTTCATAGATGATTATTCAAGGTTCGGGTATTTCTACCTAATGCAACGTAAGTCTGAAGCCCTTGACAAGTTCAAGGAGTATAAGGCTGAAGTTGAAAACTTGTTAGATAAGAAGATAAAAACACTACGATTTGATCGTGGTGGAGAGTATATGGACCTCCATATTTAGAACTATATGATAGAACATGAGATTGCACCCTAACTCTCGGCCCTGGTACACCTCAGCAAAATGGTGTATCAGAAAGGAGAAACAGAACCTTGTTGAACATGGTTCGGTCTATGATGAGTTATGCTCATCTTCCAGACTCGTTTTGGGGTTTTACAGTGGAGACTGCATGTTATATCCTGAACAACAACGTTCCCTCAAAAAGTGTTTCTGAAATACCTTTTGAATTATGGAAAAGCCGTAAAGGTAGTTTACGCCACTTCAGAATTTGGGGTTGTCCGACACATGTGCTAGTGACTAACCTAAAGAAGTTGGAACCGCGTTCGAAGGTTTGCCTCTTTGTAGGCTACCCCAAGGAAACGAGAGGTGGATACTTTTATAATCTGAGTGAGAACAAAGTTTTTGTTTCTATAAATGCTATCTTCTTGGAAGAAGACCACATAAGAGATCATAAGCCACCAAGTAAGCTCATTTGCGTGAGATCTCTAGTGAGATGGGACTGCTGAAGATTCAACAAGAGTTGTTGAACAGGCCGACAGTTTAACAAGAGTTGTTGAGGTCGGTACTAGTCAACCAGCTCAAGAGTTGAGATTGCCTCAACGTAGTGGGAGGGTTATGAACCCACCGGATTGCTACATAGGTTTGACTAAAGCCCAAAACATCATTTCGAATGATGGGGTCGAGGATCCGTTGTCTTTTAAGAAAGTAATGGAGGATGTTGACAAAGATGAATGAGTTAACCATGAACTAGGAAATGGAGTTCATGTACTTCAATAACGTCTAAGAGCTTGTTAATCCACCTGATGGGGTAAGACCTATTAAGTGTGAGTGGATCTATAAGCAAAAAAGAGGTATAGATGAAAAGGTGCAAACATTTAACTCGACTCGTGGCAAAGGGTTATACTCAGGTTGAGGGAGTTGACTATCAGGAAACTTTCTCACCTGTTGTCATGCTCAAATCTATCAGGATTTTCCTGTCTATAACAACATTTATGATTATGAACTATGGAAAATGGATGTCAAGACTACCTTTCTTAATGGTAATCTTGAGGAGACCATCTATATGACTCAACCAAAGGGGTTCATAGTTCTAGATCAAGAGCAAAGAGTTTGCAAGCTTAATAGGTCCATTTATGGGTTGAAACAAGCATCTCGATCATAGAACATCAGATTTGACACTACGGTCAATTTGTTTGGCTTTGGTTAGAATGTTGATGAGCCTTATGATTTCAAGAAGATCATCAACAGCTCAGTAGCTTTCCTAGTACTGAATGTGGATGATATCCTACTCAATGGGAATGATGTAGGGTATCTGACTGACATTAAGAAATGGTTAGCTGCCTAGTTCCAAATGAAAGATTTGGGTGAGACACAGTACGTTCTAGGGATCCAAATCATTCAGGATCGTAAGAACAATCGGTTACCTTGTCTCAGTCATCGTACATTGATCAAATTTGATCAGTTACAGAATGCAGGATTTCAAGAGGGATCTGTTACCCTTCAGGCATGGAATTGTTTTTTCTAAGGATCAATGTTCTAAGACACCTCAAGAGGTTGAGGAGAAGAGACGAATTTCCTATGCTTCTGCTGTAGGAAGCTTAATGTATGTTATGTTGTTTACCAAACCCGACATTTGCTATGCAATAAGAATTTTCAGTCAGTATCAGTCCAGTCCAGGATTTGATCATTGGACGGTAGTCAAGACGATCCTCAAGTATCTTCGGAGAACGAGGGATTACATGCTTGTGTATGGAGATAAGGATTCGATCCTTATAGGATACTCAGACTCTGACTTTCAGACCGATAGAGATTCTCGCAAATCGACTCAGGGTCAGTTTTCACTCTGAATGGAGGGGCTATAGTCTGGCGAAGCATCAAGCAAGGATGCATCGCGGACTCCACTATAGAAGTCAAATACGTAGCGGCTTGTGAAGTAGCTAAGGATATTGTTTGGCTGAGGAAATTCCTTTCAGATTTGGAAGTTTTTCCAAATATGGATTTTCCTATCACTCTGTATTGTAATAATAGCGGGACTGTGGCAAATTCAAAGGAGCCTCAGAGTCATCATTGGGGTAAGCATATAGAACGGAAATATCACTTGATCAGGGATATTGTGCATCATGATGATGTGATAGTCACGAAGATCGCGTCAGAGCACAACGTTACTGATCCCTTTACAAAGGCTCTCACGGCTAAAGTGTTCGAGGGTCACCTAGAGAGTCTGGGTCTGCGGGACATGCGGCATCTTGTCTAGGAAAAATGGGAGATGATACTGGGGTATGCCCTAACTTATTGTATATTGTACATATTTTATATTGTATTGTACATTAGTCTCCTGAGTCATTAGGACAACTGGGAGATTGTTAGGATTGGTGTCCTAATTCTCCTGGAGTCTCATTGTTTGTAATGATACACATTGTTTGATGAATAAAATAACTGTTATTTCATTCTAGTATTTACTCATATCCAATAAACAAAGCTCTGTGGTTATCTTATATAAACTTAAGCATGTATATGTGATATACAAGTGGATCATGCCTTAAGTGATAAAATAAATAGATCTATAGTATAAGGATTAAGGTGAGATACGTGATTCCGGTGACACTACGGATACGACCCACTTTATAGAGGTTTGCAAATGTTGTAACTACTACAGATGGTAGATCCTGACCATTCATGTGGAGACGTGCGAGCGGGGGTGTCTTATACAAAGAGTTTGTATAAGACCAAACCACGAGATGACTAGACTCTGTAGATAACGTCGTTGATACTAGAGACTTACATCTCACCTAAATGACCATAGGTGATACAACCTCAATCCTGAGTGTTTTAGGAGCTCCTACCTTTGAGGGTGGTCCTTTGATTAGTATGAGTGAAAGTGGCCAGATTGCAAACTTAACATGCCTACCTTTTTGGGGACTTTTCTGATCTGGAAACTAGGAACTCATTTACACAAGATGGAATTCACTCCTTTCCCGAAGCAGGGATAAGTGGAGAGATTGCTCCCTTAAGGGTTGATTCCAGGGATTGAACATAGTGGCCACAACTTCTCTTTGGAAGAGAAGACTCAATCATAGTAGAACTATGACTTATGTTCATTAGAAAGATCAGTGGTACTTAAGAAGTTAGATGTAACTACAGGGGCATAACGGTTATTGGCCGAGTTGTACTTACGAGCGATCTGTGAAGGGTTGTCGCACTGCTGATTGGTTAAGATGGACACATAATATATCTGTGGTGAGGAAAGTTCAGTTGTCGATCTTTAGTGAAGTGTCTGGCAGTTAACAGATAGTGGATCCCGTGACTAAAGAGTTTATTCAGTTATTCGCATACCGTTGGAGCTTCGAGCTACAGGTCCATAAGGTCCCCTTGGTAGCTCAATGGATTCAGTTGAGGATCAGTTTTTGGTGTTGATTTGAAATATTCAAATTGACAAGAGGTAATTTGATTATATATGATATGATCGGTATGATGTATGAGATACATCTAGTGGAGGATTAATGTAAATGAGATTTACATTAAGTGTCATGTAGGAAAGTCCACAAGCCGGGGCAGGGACGGGGAAGCCATCCCCGTCCCCATCCCCGCAAATTTTCCCACGGAGAACGGGGCGGGGTTCCCCAGGGGGAAAAATTCCCTGCCTTTATTCTTTTTTTAAAAAAAAAATCAAATATGGACTTTTTCAATTCAATTTTAATTTAAACAAAACATTATTTAATGCAAATTTTAATGGAATATCATCAAATTTTATATTAAAAACATTCATTCATAATCAATCAATTATTCTCATTAAAATTCAACATAAACTTAAATAATAAAAACATCCATCTCATTAAAATTCAACTTAAACTTAAATAATATCCATTCATAATCCATGTTTATTGGATATTCATATAAGATTATAGCACAAGCAAGATCTTTTCTAGAAGCTTCATAATCAAAGAGGGTCGGGTTTAGGACTACTTTTCCTTCATTGGTCTTAGTGGGCCTCAAACATGATTGCCTAATGTCTCTTTGTCTCCGTAAGGGACAAATTTTGAAATGGTCATGTAAATACTTTGTCCCATTTTTATATTCCCCTCCGAACTTTTTTCCACAATAATTACATATTGCTTTCATTGTGTCATTTATTTTTTGTCTTTTATAATGATTCCATACTATTGGCGTTAACCTATTACTTTTTAGTACATCCCCATTATCATCGGTATCTAATGTAATAGCCATAGATTGATCATTACCACTAGAAACATTGTTTATTGGGGTTGACTCGCTCATGTTCATGGATGTTGGAGTTGAACCATCTTGTTCTAACTCATTATTATTCGATAGAATCATTTTCAAATTTCACCTACAAATAGTCAAATGGTAACAAAACAATCATAAAATCGAACAACTAGTCAATTTCAGACATACAAAAAAAATAGCAGATCATAGTCCACAGATTCACAATCATAAATCACATATTCATAAATCAAACAACTAGTTTTATCTTCAGATTCACAAATCAGATCAGAAAGTGGATATTCAATTGAATATACCTTAAAATGATCTGACGAAGGCTGGAGGGACACTAACGATGAGACTTGAGAGTGAGCGAGAGGGAGAATGACGGTGAGAAGTCACTGTTGACTGCCGAAAAGTCACCGCTGACCGAAGTTGAGGTCGTGATCGGAGTTTAGTCTGCCGATGAGAAGTCGCAGATGAGAGGGAGCTGACTGGTCTGAGGAGTGTCGTGCTGTTACCGCATGACATGTGAGAATGAGGCCATGAGGGTCTATCGCGTGAGGGTGAGGGTGAGGGTGAGTGTGAGAGAGGAGTGAGGACAAGGACTGGAGTGAAGGACTGGAGGTCGTGAGGGTGAGGCCGTGTGTACCGCCAACTGAATTAGAGGTTACTCAGCTTAGGGTTTTATAATATATATATATAAATAGTATAATTTAATATATATATATATTTATAATATTATATATATATATACATACTCGGGGCGGGGCCGGGGAATATATTCCCCGACCCTGGCCCCGAAATGGAAATGGGGAAAAAAATTCCCCACTCCCTCCCCCATTCCCCGTATATTTAGGGATTCCCTGCCCCGCGGATTAAATGGACATCTCTAGTGCCATGGAACAGAAAAAAAGTTATGGTTTATATGTTTCATAAGATGAAATATTAAAACTATAGGTTATAAATATATTATGGTAAGTTAGTTATCATTTATATTTATAATAATATTAATTATTAGATAATTGTCTCTTTTTCTCTAATAACCAATTGAGTGAGAGGTTATTGGTGGTTTCATGGTAACCATAAGATAAACAAACAAATATTTTCCTAATTTTAGTAATGTTGAATTTGGTGAATTTGAGATTTTCTCTCTCGGAAATAATCTAACAGAAGTTGTCAAGTAAATAGGATTTACTAAGCGACAACTTGGAGTTAGCTAAACGATCGTGTAGTGTTTAGTAGGCGACAAACACTTAGCTAAGTGATGAGCTAAACGATCGCATAGCTTTTTCTAGATGATCGTTTAGCTTTTGCTAAACAATTGGGCATCGACCTATACGATAGGTTCTACCATCTCTCACTTGCTCAATCTTTTACACGATTGTTGTTTCCTTCATCTTCTGCCTTAAACCAAGTCCACACAGAGCCCACCTTCTAGATTCTCACATCGAGAATACCAAGTTAGCATTTTTGATGGTGTCATACTCAACTTGACACTATCTAGGTTCTGTGGAGGCCGTTCATGTTGTTGAGGTGTTTGTGACTGAGGCGATCGCTGAGTTCGAGTACGCGGTGTTCGTGTAATGTAGCAATTGTGTTGGACGAGTGTTCGGGTGTTACTGTGCTCAAGCGTTTGTGATCAAGGAGCTTGGTGATGAGTTTGCAAAAGTGTGTAGTTTTTTTCCTTGATCATTTGTAGTATCATGCTGTAATTTCTGTAATTAATGCATAACCATATGTTTCTGTTTATGACTGTAATTGTAAAGTTCATATATGATTATAATTTGGAATGTATTTTCCGCTGCTCATGGAAATCCTCGTGTTCAATTTCCTTCAGTAAGGTGGTTACTCATGCCTCTCGCCAGTTGAAGAATCATGAACGGAATTATCCTACATAGGACTTGGAATTAGCAGTGGTGGTTTTGGCTTTAAAGATTTAGAGACACTATTTATATGGGAGAAAATACAGAACTTAACAGACCATAAGTGTTGGGTTTGATTCCCTAAATCTT
This sequence comes from Benincasa hispida, assembly GCF_027475165.1. Lineage (NCBI taxonomy): Eukaryota > Viridiplantae > Streptophyta > Magnoliopsida > Cucurbitales > Cucurbitaceae > Benincasa > Benincasa hispida. The sequence continues at coordinate 24,903,432 of NC_143487.1, forward strand.
GTAGGGTCTTATAGTTTGTAAATCTTATGTACAAACTCATTGTTTATTTAATAAAAATATATTAATTTTTATTGAATTTTTTGTTGCATTAATCACAAACCAATCAACTAAGTTCCATGGTTCTCTCGTAACTTAAACATGTATGTAGAGACATACAGATGAATTATATTTTAAGTGATAACCTAAATGGTCTGTAGTAGATGGATAAGACTGGATACCTTATCCTGGTGACACTACGAGTATGACCCACTTTGTAGATGTTACAAATGTTGTAAAGTGTTACATGATCTTAATCATTCATATGGAGACATGTGAAGGGGGTATTCTATACAAAGAAATTTGTATAAGACTGGACCACGAAATGAGTAGTCTCATTATATAACATCGTTTATAATAGAGATTTATATTTCACCAGGATGGTCGTAGGTAACATGACCTGAATCCTGAGTGGGTTGTGAACTCCTGCCTATGAGGGCAGTCCTTTGATTAGTATAGGTGAGAGTGGCCAGATCGCCGACTCAACAAGCCTACCATTTTGGGGATTCGTCTGATTAGGGAGCTGGGAACATAGCTACACAAGATGGAATTCACTCCTTCCACGAAGCAGGGGTAAGTAGATAAATTGCTCCCTTAAGAGCTGACTTCGGGTCTTGAACAATGTGGTGTCATACCCTCTCCTGGCTCGAGAATGGTTTAGTCATAGTAGGACTATGATCTATTGTTCATTAGTGGAATCAGTGGTATTTAAGGAGTTAGATGTAATTACAGAGGACAAAACGATAATTTGGTCCAACTGTACTTACAAGTAGTTTGTGAAGGGTCGTTGTATTGTGGATTGGTTATATCCAATGGACATAGAAATATATCTGTAGTGCAAAGAGTGTAGTTGTCGATCTTTAGTGGAGTGTCCGACAGTTAACGGATGGTGAATAATTTAATTAAAGAGTTTAATTAATTATTCACGAACCATTAGAGCTTCAAGCTACAGGTCCATGAGGTCCCCTCGGTAGCTCATCGGATTTTATGAGAATCAAGTTTGGATTAATTTGAATTGTTCAAATTAATTGAGGGAATTAATTATATATGATATAATTAAGTTTATGTGATTATATATGATATAATTACTATAATGTACTTGATACATTATAATATAAAGAATTTATGAGAGGAATTAAATATTTGAATTGTTAACTATATGAATTAGATTCATATAACTAAATTTTAATGTAAATCTGATTTATATTAAATGCCATAAGAGGGAGACAAGAAACTATAGGTTATATATTGTATATGATATAATTTTAAACTATGTGTTATATGTTATATATGATATAACATATGATTACATAATATATAATAAATTGGTTATTATATATATTTGTTATAATTTTAATTGTGAATTAAAATTATTTAATTTTAAAGTAATTAAGGGGAAGGAGTTACAACTCCCTCCCCATCTTTTTCTCTCCACCATTCACGTAAGAAGTGGTGGAGGTCTCTTCTTCTTAAACCTACAAAAAAGAAAAAAAAAATCGATAAAAAGAAAGTTGCTCTCTGTAAGGTTTTTTTTATTTTTTTATTTTTTTTTTTTAGTTTTTTTGCTTCCCAAGGTTTATCTCTCAAATCCTTCCTTCTCCCACAATCCCAAAACACTCTAGAGCCTCCACCTCTTAGATTTTCACTATAAAATACTGAGGACTCCTTCGTAGTAGTGTTTAAGGGATTTATTTGAAGAACATCTTCAAGGATAAGTTTTTCATAACCTTTTTGGTTTAAACCTTTTTTTTTTTTTTTTGGCATGCTGGATGATTTATTTTTTTTCCCAAATGCATGTGTTGTAAAATTGTTTTTAAAAATACAAAAGCTAAGTATAAGATTAAACTCACATTAATATATAAATATATAATACCAATTATGGTAATTAGATAATAATCAAATATTAATCAGATAGTCATCACTTGACAATAAAATAGAAATCACAAGTACTTAATATCTGACAATCAGATTGTAAATCATTTCAGTGGAATAGAATTTAGAAAAATTGAAATGGAAAGGGAACACAAAACAATCAAAGAACAGTAGAAGAATAAGAACACAAACTAATCTGTAAACAGAGAAATTGAACACAAACTATAAATAATCTTAAAACAAGAATGAATTTCAAGAAAGCAATTGAACAGACTATTTAGCCTAAAAAAGATATATTAAACACAAACTGAACATAAAAACGAACAAAAATTGATCGTGAAAACAAGAAAAATCGCACTACAAGTGAGAATGAACTTCAAGGAAACAATCGAACAAACTTTCATCTCAAACAAATAAAACAAACACAAACCGTGAACAACCATTCCTGCAAGTGTGCCAAATCTAAACTAATCAAAAACTAATTTTAAAATTAAAATTGTTAACGTACAATCATGAATAAGAAAGAGAGGAGCAAGTTCAAGCCAAAAAATCAAACACAAATCGTAAGATAGAGAAATCTACTTCAAGAAGTCTCCAATTGATGTAACCGAAATTAGAAGAAATCTTCAACGATGAATGACGCAATGGAGAAAACTAATGAATCAAAATAATCTTGAAGGTGATTTTAGAAAAAAAAGACGAAATCGAGGGAGAAATCTTAAAGAAAGAAGAGGGAGAACATATAAGAAAAAAAAGATAAAGAAGACGAAATCGTGTGACTAAAGCCCAAATCGTGAATCAAGATTTAACGAGGGCAAATTTGGAGTGAGGAAAAAAATTATATGATATCTCTAAAAATGTGATTTCCTTTTTTAAGATTTGACATAAAGATAATATTTTAAAAATTAATGACATAAATGCTAAAATGTAATATAAATTTGACACCCAATGCAAGTTTCCTTATATATCTTGTTAAATTATACAAAATATTTCTAAAAAATTTTATATTTTGTGTCAAAAATATCTTTAAACTCTCAAAATTGGATTTAGTTCAGTGTAATGAAAATAAAATAAGAAAAATGTGTAATTTAAACAATTGCATCTTAATATTTTAAAATACTCCTAAATTTTATATTTTTTGTCAAAAATATTTTTGAATTTTGGATATAGTTGAGTGAAATAAAAATAAAATAAGAAAAAGGTGTAATATAGACGAGTGCATCTTAATATTTTTCTAATTTTATTTTAGAAAGTTCCACTACTTATAGTCGATTACATTATATGTTATATACGACCCTTATCTACAAAAGTTTAAATATAGTCATAATTTATAACTTTTTTTTTATTATTATAAACTTGCTCAACCACTTTTCCCTTTTCAACCCTCTTTCTTTCGCTATTTTAAATTACGTCTATGATTTCGGGGTCACTTTATTCTATAATTTCGAAAGAAATTATAAATGAGTGCAAAATCTTGTATTTTATTTATTTATTTATTAAGAAAACTAAAAAAACAGAAAGATTGGTATTTTATTTAGTACCATCCATGTAAAAATTTTGAAGTACAAAATTCTTAATCATTTAACATATAATATATGTCAATTGAGCATTTTTTTATTCGTAAATTTCAAAACAATATGTCAGGAAAATTCCATAACAAATTAAATATGTCATCATGAATATTGCCAAGTAGTTGAAGCACTATTATTATTTTTATTTAACAATAGGAGGTACAAATCCAACTCTAAATTTATTTAAACTAAAAGAATAAAAATTAATTGGAAGAAGAATGGAGATTTTTTTTAGTATAATGAAGTCAGGGATTAAAATTACAGACCTCTTGATTATTAATTCATTCATATGTCAGTTGAGTATAATGAGGTAAGTTGTAACATCTCCAATTTCAAGAAAATTTAAGTTAATTATCTAAAATTATTGAGTTTAAATTTCCCTTTCATTTGAAAAATTGGGATTAAATTGAAATAATTGAAAACTTTTATTGGTTAAATTGAATTTAATTGATTAGATATTCGAACGGATCTTGAAAATATTGAATTTTGCTTCCGTTTGATTTTGGATTTTAGGACCAACTTAAAAAAAAAATAAAAGAGATAATTAATTTCATGTGGTTTTGAATTGATTTAAATATTTGGAAGAATTTAATTTGTATCAAATTGATGGATCTTATACCCTTTAATTTTGGTTTTTGAAGCCTAAATTAAGCTAATTTGAAAAGTTAATTAATTTATAAATTTAATAGAATCTTTAGAGATTTTGGAGATATTGTGATAAAATATTTTATTTATCTTTTCAAAATTTGAAAAAAAAAATTGAGATTTTTTTTTCAAAATTAAATGAGAGTGAAAAGAGGCAAAAAAAAAATTTGGGAGAAAGCAATTCGGTTTTTCAACGACAGCTTCCACAAAATTGTCGACTGGCGAAGTTTGAAACGTTGGATTGTGCTCAAATTTGGTCAGTCTGTTCGATACATATAGAATTTCATTTTAAATGGTTGGATCATTGTTTGAAGCTCTAGTTTGTTCGTAATCGTTGCTGAATAAAATCTGTAAAATTAGAAATTCCCCGTTCTCTCACTCTCACAAACCCTCTCCATGTAAGACCCTCACTACCAACCACTAACCTAAAAAATTTATGTCGTTCGGCAGCAACACCCATTGCTTATCTATGGTAGCCATGAGTCGACGCGCCATCAGCCGCCACTGCCTGATCTTTGTCGAAATCTTGAGAAAAACCTTAGGTAAGACTTATTTTTCCTTATAATTTAGGAGGTGAAATTCACTCATTTGATTTTGGGTTAAATTAGTAACCTCTTTTTGGTGTGAAACTTAGATTAAAGATTTGGAAGTTTTTAGGTATTGACCATCAAGTTAGAGACCATTTTTCGTTTTGTAGAAAATTGATAAAGATCGATAAGTTCTGGGTAAAGGCGGTTGAGTTTAGAAGGTTCTCGGTTGCCCATTAAATTTTGGTTTTCTTTTTGGTTGATGTCGATTATATTTAGAATTTAAATCCAAGATTGGAGTACTTCAGAGTGCGCAAGTTCTATCCAGCGGATTCGAGTTCGTTCGACAAGTAGTTTGGTAAGCGTTGTGATCCTTGTTGTTGGTTGTCAGCCATCTATTGATTATTGGACTAAAAGAATGGTTTAATTTTAAGTATTTTGAAGGTTCTAAGTCATCATCAATTGAGTTTTAAAATCTGCTATAAGGAGATTTTGGAGTCGAAATCCTGCTAGTGTTTGTTGATCAAGTTTCGTTTGTGTAAGTTATTTGGTGACTGTTTGATTAAATTTGTATGTTTGGGTTTTTGTTCCAAAGACTGAAATTTAGTATTATGCCTGTGTTAGGGGACTCAATTTAGGACTTATTTTGTTGGAGATCATTAGCTTGGATTAATATCTGAATTTGACTTCGAGATAAGTAATCTTACTACTGGAATTGCCCACGGGCCAGGCACTGGATGTATGCTAGCATGATGGATGAATGTTATGGTAGAATGACAGCATGATAAACTGATAGTAGTATAACCGATGTATGTTCTTACTTGAAGATCTAAAAGATGTATTTGTGCACATAGATACTTGAATGCTAGCATGAGATGATATTTGATTTCATGAGGTTGTATGTGATCTTTGGATATTGAGGCGTGTGTGTATGTTGTAGATTCATGATGTTGAGGCATATATGTATGTCATAGGACCATATTGTGATAATTATGCTGTTGAGCCTATGATAGTAATTTTACTGATTAGTTAGAATGCCCATTAAGTTTGTGTTTCCTTCAAGATTCACCAGTTTTTGTTTTTTTCGGGATTCACCAGTTTGTGTTTCCTTCGGGAATCACCAGTTATTGTGTTTCCTTCGGGATTCACCAGATACTGTGTTTCCTTCAGGATTCACCAGTTATTGTATCTCCTTCGAGATTCACCAGTTTGTGTTTCCTTCGGGATTCATCAATTTATGTTACCTTCGGGATTCACCAGATATTGTGTTTCCTTCGAGATTTACCAGATTGTGTTTCATTCGGGATTCAGTAGTTTTTGTTTCCTTCGGGCTATGAAGCACAGACACAGATACGACTACACGATACGGATACGATCAGATATGGTGATTCGTCAATTTCTAAAAAACTAAGATACGGATACGTTTAAGGATGCGTTATTTTTTATATGTTTTTTAAATATATATATTTCTAAAAAATGAGGATACTGATACGTTGAAGATACATTTTTTTCTTTAAAAAAATCTAGGATATAATAAATTTAGCATGCAAGTTAATAACAATAACACAAAATAGAATACAAACACTGAAATATTATACAAAAAAAGCAACATCTAAGATGTTGAAGTACAATAGTTAATAAAATGCAATAGAAAAGTGACTCATATTGCAAAGAAGAAGAAGAAGAAGATTAGAGAGAGAAGTATGAAGATAAACGAAGAACTTATTGTTGAAGATATCCAAACGGTTTATATTTTGATGGACTTTGTGGGGATTCAAATGTGAAGATGGAGATTAGATGATTCGAATCTAGGATTTGATCCGTTATTTATTTTGTTTTCTTTTAGTTTTAGGCTCGAGTAGTGAGCTTTTTAAAAAGGTTGCCTAATTTTAGATTGAGAAAGATTAGATGAGTTACTTTTCTTTTTTCTTAAAAAAAAAGTACGCATAGAAATAGATACGTCAAATCGTGAGTCAGATACGTATCTGAAAAGTATCTGAAAGTATAGATACGTCAAATCGCGTGTCAGATACGTATCTGAAAAGTATCTGGAAGTATCGGTATCTGATACGTGTTTGATACTGATTCTTTGCCTCATATGAAGTATTTGTGCTTCATAGCCTTTGGGATTCACCAGATATTGTGTTTCCTTCTAGATTCACCAGTTTGTATTTCCTTCGGGATTCACCAGATATTGTGTCTCCTTCGGGATTCACCAGTTTTTGTTTTCTTCGGGATTCACCAGAGGTAGTGGGCATATTTAGCTACAGTTGGATAGAACTCAGTTTTTCATATATGTATGTGTCCCATGAAGACTAGGACAGTTTATATGTTCCATCAAAGGTAGGCATCTGGAGGACATAGATGCCTAACCTAACCCCAGTAGTGGGGTTACTTACTGAGTATTTTATACTCATTCTTTCTCATGTTGTTGTTTCAGGTAAAGGTAGAGATGCACGAGCGACGGACAAGCAAAATTCGTGATCGAGCCACTGGGACTAGTTTTATGCTTCCGCTCATGAGATTTAGATTTCTTTTTATGTTTTTCTTAACTTCTGTTTTGATGTTTAAAACTTACTATTAAGAATCGTTTTCAGACTTATTTATTATCATTTATGATTTATGGGTACCCTACTGTTGTTTTTAATATTTGAATTTAATGAAAGTCTTTTGAACTTACCTTATTTATTAGCATTTATTTCACCATAACAGAGTGTCGTTTTAAGTTCCATGCATGCATGTATTTAGTAACGACCTAACTTAAGTCCTAGAGGGTTGGGTCGTTACATAAGTGTTAGCTTTTTACTCTTAATCTCAAATTAATTAATTTTAATTAATTAATATTTTGATGATAATAAACCTACCTTTATTTATTAATAATTTTACTCATCAAACTGAACCAATTGAAATGTGTCACTTGGAGTAATAGAGAAGTAACACATGATAGTTTTTTTTTTTTTTTTGGATTGATTTTATAAAGAAAATGAATTTAATATATTTTATGTTTGTATCTAATAGCTAGTTTTGGACATGTGGTGGACTTTTTGCTTTTTATAGAATTTTAAAAGAAAATATTTAAATCTATATTATTATATTATTTTATGTTTATATCTAACGACTAGTTGTTTTCAAAAAAAAAAAAAAAAAATCTCCACAAGTGATTTTTCTTTTCCAACATTTAAAGGCCCAAATTTAATTTAGTTTTTACATTTTCTCTCTCTTTTTTAAACTCTTCATCCTCTCCAAAAATAAAATAACATAATATAAATTTTTTACAATCATCAAAGCTACCATTATTATTCTCTCCAAGCTCTTAATTTTCTCTTTTCATCTTATTCTCGAGAAATTTAGGATTCATTTGGATTGACTTGAGAAAAGATGTTTTTCATAAAACTCATTTTTATTTAAACATTTTTTATGTAAAAATTGATTAAAATGCACTTGAAAAACTATTTCAAATGGTTGTCAAATACTCTAATTTCTTCCAAAATGACTTATTTTTTTAAATTAAATACTTGAAAATGTATTATAAACACACCTTTACTGTATTGTGAGGATTTATTTGTTGAGTGTTGAAATTTGTAAATCTACTTTTTAAAAGAGTTTTTCTATAAATTTACTTTTTAAAAGAGTTTTTCTATCTTGTTCTTCATTTTTAAACTGTTATAAAGTGTTGCTCTTAATCCCGAAAAAGAGCGGTTGTAACAGTTTGATCATTATCCGTAGAAACGATTGAGTTAGCTCTTGGACTCACAAAAATAGCGGTAGCGGTTAGCCTCTAATTAGTGGGAAAGAGTCAGTGAGATTTCCATTCGCATACTCAAGAGGAGCTTGGGAAGTGGATATAGGCCAGTTTTGCTGAACCACTATAAAATTCTCGATGTCAATTTCTCTATCCCTCTTATATTCAATTTTTCAAATAATTTGTTATTATATATTATTGCTTGAAATTAATTGCAAGGTTTGTTCTTGAATTTAATTGTTGGTGTTTGTTTATTTCGACTAGTAGTTCTTAATGTTCTACATTCATTATCAATATTGTTATTAGAATTAAATAGGGTGTTATAAAGTATTATTGTTAATTTATTGTTTAAATCAAAGTGAAACTATTTGCCTAAAATCTTTGTTCAAATTAATTTTTTTCAAAAAGTATATTAACTTACTTAATTGGGCCTATATGTGGAAAAAAAAAGGTTAATTAGTTTTAATAAACACTATTCACCTCCCTCTAGGGTTGCTATACCAATCCAATAATAAGAGGATTAAAATCATAGACCTCTTACTTGTTAACACATTTGTTAGCATCTTGAGATTGACATTTTTTATTTAATGTTGTTGTCCCCTTGCAATGGGTGGTTGTTAGAATGTCTCGACATATATGTTTTCTGGTTGTCTAATGTTTTGGTCGAGATGTTGTTTCTATAGATATTTTGTTTCCTTATTGGGAAGATGTTAACAATATACTTTCTTTGAATAAGTTTCTTTTTCTACCCATTTTATAATGTTTTGTTATGGCTGGTTTTGCATTCTGCTATACATATTTAAGGGTGGTCTTTTTGTCTGTAAGGTTTGCGCATTTGATTCAGAAAGATTATCTTCATTGCAGCTGTCTTGTGAAAATGAACAAAACTCATAAGTGTGTGACCTTCTTGGTAAAGGTTGCATATGTGTTCTTATCCTATTAGTGCTCATCCAAAAGTTACTGTAGAGTTTGCAACGAGTTGAGAAGAGGTTCTCTTACTTAAGGAGAACCTAAATTCATAGAGTGAAGTGATCTTCATTTGAAGGAAGAAAAATAAACTACTTGAAAGTTAGAGTCTCACACTTAAGGGAGTTTGAGTGTTCATCTACTAATGTACTCGTATTTAAGGGATTCTAAGGTGTATTGAGAGGGAGTCTCACATTTAGGGGAACCTAAGTTTTTTTTTTTTTTTTTTTTTTCTCAAGAAGTTGAGCTTGACGTGTGTCTTTGTTATTGCTTGTTTCAACAGATAAGTATAACATTGTAATTACTTTACTTTACATTAGTGGAGTTATCTTTCTTGGACACGCTATCCCCCAGAAATAGGTGGTATTTCACCAAACTGGGTTACCAAACCTCTATGTTTATTGTTCTTTAATGTTCTCCGTATTGTTTTACCAAGAGTTGTAGCCAACATTTTAACATCTGCAATTGTGCATTATATCACCTTTATATTTTTCAACATCCATATGTCAGTTGAACTATACTCACTTTAGTAAGAATGAGAATTGTTAATGCTAGAAAAAAGAAATTAAAAAAGAATCAAAACCAAACTAAATGGTCTCTCCATTTATTACTTTTTCATCTTTTTAGTAAAAGGTTAAACTGTTTAATCCAAAAATTTTCAATTTTGTGTAAAATATTACCTTAGACTTTTAATTTTATGTCCAATAGATCCACAAAAAATTCAAGTTTTTTAAAAATTAATTGAACTAAACTTTTAATTTTGCATTATAGTTCTACATAAATTTAAATTTTATGTCAAATGAAACTCTAAGCTTTTAATTTTTCATCAAGTATACTTGTAATTCTTTTTTACAAAAATTAAAAACTCAAGAATTAAATTTGTAGTTTTAAACATTTAGAAATCAAATAGATATAAACTTCAAAGTTTAAGAATTAAATTTGAAAACTAATTAACATAGTTAAAACTTATTAATTTATTTTGAGAAATTTAACAAATAGAAGAAATGCCAAATTATTTACAGAAATAGTAAAAAAGATACTGAGAGACACTGATAAACTTCTATCAACTTCTATCAATGAGAAACTTGTGTAAGTTTCTATCCCTAATAATATCAATGACAGATCTATCATTGATAGATACTGATAGACATATATCAGCCTCTATCAATGATAGACTTCCATAACTACCAATTCAGTTTATGAACTTTAATCGGTAACAATTTAGTTCCTATATTTTTAAATTGTTAAGTATAAAGACTAAATTATTACTTATCAATATTTATGAACTAAATTGTTATAAATTTAAAAGCAAATAGATAAAATGTTTAAAACTATATTGTTATTTTATGAAAGTTTAGGAATCAAATATGTTTCGTAACCCACGTTAAAAGTAATGGAATGGAAAAAGAAAAAGGAAAGAAAAGAAAAGAAAAAAAGAAATAGAAATAGAAATAGAAATGGAAGCGGAATAAAAAGGTATTGAAGAGAGGGAAAAAATAAGTGTTAGCCTTAGATCATACATTGAAGCAAATGAAAAAAAATACATGAATGGGATGAAGTATAGCGTAGAGATAAACAGTTTTAATTCATATACTAATGGTAAGACCATTTTTTTAAAAGATAAAAGTATTAATGCAATTTTTGAAAGTTAGAAGTATTTGGCGCGCGATAAAAATAGAGAGTTGAATTTAGTTTAGTTGGTAATTATTATTTGGAGAGTTACATTGTCTGTGTTTGATGTGTAGAGTTGAATTGAATTAGTAATTATTGTCTATGTTTGGATGTAGAGTTGAGTTGAGTTAAGATATCTCAACTATACACATATTTTTCTAACTTTTCTAAGATAAAAAAAAAAAAAAGACTTCTAATTCTTTTCCATTCTCAAAACATAACAAATTCTCTACAAAGTATTCACATACATAACACAAAATTTTGAATTCAATTTTTTAGACACTCAAATAGAAGTAATTATTCAATTCAAAAACCCAACTTAATAATCAATTACTGAAAAAATTAAAAAGAATTGAAAGGATTAATGCCATCAAATGAAATTATTGACATTGTTTTAGATAGAAGAGATGACACTTAAATGTCAATCTTAAAAAAAAACCAAAATCTTACCATTTAAATCATAAAACCAACTATTAGATAGTCCTTTTTGATCAATTTGTGGAATATGAATTTACCTTTTTCTAAAACCCGTGAAATGATTTTAAAAATATTGATGTCTATTTTTTCTACTATTAGGTTGCATCAAAGTACAAACTATTTTTTTTTTAAAGAAAAAACTTGAGCCATAATTTTAAATTCTACTATTTCATTAGAATTATGTAATATTTGAAAACATCAAGGGATAGGTTGTTTAAAACATATCGTTGATGTAATATTTAAATTCCACTTTTATTTAGTGAAACAATAATATGACATCGTATTTAAAAAAAAAAAAAAAGAGAAAGGAGGAGTTGAGAAAGAAAAGGGAAAATAAAACCCATACGAACCAGACAGAGAAAGTTGAGAGAAAATGAGAAAGACGAACTAGATGGCGAAAGAAGAGAGAATATGAGAGAAGGGGAGTAAATATGAAAAGAACATGAAAGAGAGAAACGACAAAGTAATTAAGGGAGTTGGGAGAGTAATGAAAACACATGGGAAATCGGGTGAGAGTGAGAGTGATAAAATGATGGGTAATTAAACCCACCATTTTATTTTTATCCATGGTCGTCGAATTTGGACACAGAAGGTGGTAGGCAGAGTATATCGCTGAAGTTGCTTGTGTAAAACTAGTCGTTGGAGTTAGTCGCTAGAGTTGTCTTCAGAGGTGGTTGGTGGAGTCCGGAGTTCTTCGTCGAAGTTGGTCGTGCGAATGTGGAAGTGAGAGTTTTGTTTGTACCAAGGTGGTTGTCGGAATTGGTTGTCAGAGTGTCGTCAGAGGTGATTGTTGGAGCTCAAAGTTGGTCGTCAAACATTGAATTGGTAAAAAATACCAACTCAACCCAACTTTACTTGGTTGTCAAGCACCTCCTAAGGGATTTTTTTTTTTTTTTACGTGAGGTACAGGCTATTTTCTTACATATACTTACACTAATTGTTTTTTTTGAACTTTTTTAAAATGAAAGAATATTAATGAAACTTTTAAAATTTCAAATGTATTTTAAAAATAAAATATTAAATATTAAATAGTCACAAAAATATTACACGTCTTAAAGTCATATACCAAATAGACACAAATCAATAAGTTCAAAGACGAAACTCATAATATTTTTTAAGTAATCTTTTTAAAGTTATTTTCAAAATGTAGAGTCTTGACCTAATTATATAGGGAATGAAGGGATGGAAAGAAAAAGAAGAGAGAAAGAGAAAAGTAAAAACGAAGTGAAGGTTAATTAAAAAAAAAGTTGCAAACCTACCTTTGAAATATGATGATAGTTGCAATTAAGTTATTTTAAAAATTGGGTTATCTAATTTATAAAATATTAAAATTGGACTCTCAAATCTATATTAGTCAAATCCTCAAATATCTCAAATTTTAAAGTATATATAAGTTTGAGGACTCAATTTTTACAATAGAAAATTGAAAGTATAATGACAACTACCACAATACTTTGAGGGATTTTTACAATTACAAAAATACTTCAGTCACCCCAACCCACTTTGTTTGTGTACAAAAACTACTACCATTTCATTAGGCTACTTCCAATAATAAGGAGCTGGTTCAACTAAAGAAATTTAAGGATTAAAAAATATTTTTTAGTCTCTAAATTTTTATAAGAATATGAATTATCAATTCGGTTCATAAACTTTAATTGATAACGATTTAGTCCATACAAATTTAAATCGTTAAGTGGAGGATAAATACTTAAAAACTATATTGTTATTTTAAGAAAGTTTAGAGACGAAATATGTGTTTTATTTTTTTGTTTTTTTTAAAGGAGAGCTAAAGTAATGGGATGGATGAGGGAGGGTCCACGAATCAGGCTTGGGACATATTATCACCCTCACATAGACAGACACGACCCCACTTTTTCTTCCTTCTTCCATTTCCATCTCTATTTCTCCCTATTTTCCTTCCCAATAACCAGCAACCAAGGAGTGAATTTCAAGTCTCCTCAACTTCTTTTAAGAAAATACCCAATCACTCTGCTTTTTCCTCATCATCATTTCCCTCTTTAAACCTCAAATATGTCTTCCCCTTCTCTCTTCCACTCTCACTCTCACTGAACAACTTCCTTCTTCCTTTCTTTCTCATTTTTCTATGGAGTTCGATCTCGAAAACCCATTAACCCATCTTCATGAACTTCATTCCTCTGAAGACGACGCCTCTCTCTTTCTCATTGAGTCCGATCACATGCTCTCTCCCACTTACCTTCACACCCTTCACTCTTCTCCTTCTGATTTCGCCGTCCGACGAGACACCATTTCTTTAATCTCTCAGGTAAACCCATTTTTCCTTTTTCTTTTTAACAATTTTCTTCACTTGGGTTTTCTTTTCCTCTTTCCCCTAATTTTCTTTCCCTTTTGCAGTGTTGTTGTAACTGTAACATCGATCCACACTTGTCGTACCTCGCTGTCAATTATCTTGATCGTTTCTTCTCCTTTCAGGGAGTGCCGGTAATTTCCCATTTTCCCATTGTCTCACTTCCCCTGTTTTTGTTGTTCATTATTTGACTGTTTTTCTATGGTGGTACAGCAACCAAAGCCATGGGTCTTGAGGCTTCTTGCGGTTTCCTGCGTATCTTTGGCTGCCAAAATGAAGCAAATAGAACACAATCTCTTTGACTTTCAGGTATTATTACATTGCTGTGTCCCAATGCCGAAATGGCAAATACAGAGCTAACTCAATTTTGGAAACAGGGTAATGAGGGATTCATCTTTGATCCCCAAACAGTACACAGAATGGAAGTTCTCATCTTGGGAGCTCTTAAATGGAGAATGCGTTCCATCACTCCTTTCTCTTTCATCCCCTTCTTCATTTCCCTTTTCAAACTCAGAGACCCACCTCTGTTGCAAGCTCTTAAAGCCAGAGCGACAGAGATCATCTTCATAGCTCAAAACGGTAATGAATTAAACATCTTGAAAACAAACAAACAATTATTTCCCCTTCACTTTCTTTCTGCATCAATAAACATACATTATGTTTGTTTGTTTGTTTGTAGGGATCGAGCTTTTGGAGTTCAAGGCATCAGTAATTGCAGCATCTGCTCTGCTCTCTGCTTCACACGAGCTCTTCCCAATCCAATACCCTTGCTTCAAAAAAGCAATCCTCAACTGTTCATACGTAAATAAAGTAAATACCCCAGTCACCCCTTTTTATGTTAAAATATAATTTCATTTTTCAAAGAACAAAGAACGCAATAAATGCAATGGAGAATTGTGATTAACTGATGAAAAACAAAATGGGGTGGGTGAGTGCAGGAGGAAGAAGAGGAAATATTGGTGAGATGCTTGAAGGCGGTGGAGGAGATATTAATAAATGGGTACGAAAGGTCGGAGACGGTGGCCAATGTGCTCGACCACCATTTTTCGAGCTCTGAAAGTGAAAACACGATGGCGATGATGAACATAGGAGATAAAGATGGGAAGAAGAGAAAGGTTGGGTACTGCAAAAATCAGAGGGTTCAGATGACACAGATCCAGCAATGTTGATGAGACGATGATGAAGATGGAAAGCGACAGTTGAATGGCGGATGCCAGCATCGTCGGAGCGAGGAAGAGGGAGAAAAATTTGAGATTTTTTTTTTTTTTTTTTTGGCTTTTGGTTTTGGTATTATGTGTAGGGGAAGGTGAAGATAAGGAAAGGGAAAGGGGAAAAGAGGGAATTTTTGTTCCTTTTTGTTGGGTTTTATTGGGAGGGACCAAAGACAAAACATAACTTTGAGAAGGTGTTGTTGGTATGGTGGTGGTGGTCGTGAGTTGGATTTGGGTTTTGGGTGTTCTTTTTTTTTTTTTTTTTTTGTTTCTTTTGTTGTTTTGGGTTTTAGTGTGGTTTCTGTCGCTTTGTTTCTGGCAACAGAATAACTCTATACTTTAATAACAAATTCAATAATCTCATTTTCCTAATTTTACTTTCTTCCGATGCTTCTCTCCCTCTTTCCCCCTTTCCATAACCTCTCAACTTACCTTTATACCCTCCTACACTAAAATATCGAACCCTTATCCGTGTTTGAGATACCGAGTTGACTATTTTAGTCTAGATTATAATAGTAATTTAGGATGTTTTCAACTATTTTAATCTGTATTTAAGATGCATACTATTTAAATTTAGGTAGAAAATACTTATGCGATAACAAAAAGGAAAAAATAGGATGAGTAGGAAACTATGAAGTACAATACTTCATGTGAGGCAAAAAATCCGTATCAGACATGTATCCGTATCGGATACCGATACTTTTAAATACTTTTCAGATACGTATCTGACATGCGATTCGACGTATCTATTTCTAAGTGTACCTTTTTTTAAAGAAAAAAAAAATAAGCAACTCATCTAATCTTTCTCAATTTAAAACTAGGTAACCTATTTAAAAAACCCACTACTCGAGTCGAAAACTAAAAGGAAAAAAATAAATAAAAGACCAAACCCTAAAATCATCTAATCTTCATCTTCACATTTGAGTCTCCACAAAATCCACCAAAATATAAACCATTTGAATATTT
Source organism: Benincasa hispida (assembly GCF_027475165.1). Classification (NCBI taxonomy): domain Eukaryota; kingdom Viridiplantae; phylum Streptophyta; class Magnoliopsida; order Cucurbitales; family Cucurbitaceae; genus Benincasa; species Benincasa hispida. The sequence continues at coordinate 24,919,442 of NC_143487.1, forward strand.
TCAACAATTCAATGAAGAAGTTCTTCATTTATCTTCATACTTTTTCATCTAATCTTCTTCTTCTTTATAATATGAGTCACTTTTCTATTGATTTTTTTAATTATTGTACTTCAACATCTTAGATATTTTTTGTATTGTATTTTAGTATTTGTATTTTATTTTGTGTTATTGTTATTAACTTGTATGCTAAATTTATCTATATCCTAGATTTTTTTTAAGAAAAAGTCTTTAATATATCAATATCCTTGTTTTTTAGAAATATATATATTAAAAATATTTATAAAAAACGATGTATCCTTAGACTTATCCTTATCTTAATTTTTTAGAAATTGACGAATCGTCGTATCCGATCGTATCCGTATCGGATAACCGTATCTGTGTCTGTGCTTCATAGGTAGGAACAAAAAGAGATTTTGAATAGTAACAATATATATAGTTGACTTTAGGTTATAATAGTTGCTAATACCAACTATTATAATTGGAGTTCCATACATGCATTGAGTAGACTATTTACATTGGGGCCTTATCCTCAAAAATTTTATAAATTTGTTGATGAAAATTTAATACTATGCTTATCTTTCATTTATATATATCTTATATCATAATTTCATTATAAATTCTAATTTTTCTAACCAACTTCATTTGATAACTATTACGCTGTTTGACTTTTAGATTTGAAATTTATGTTTGTATTCCCACAATCTTTTTATTTTATTTTTATCTTTTTTAAAAAAAACATTTGAATTCTAAAATTGAAAATAAGTTTTTATAGATTGATATTTTTTTTCCGAACTTTGACTTTAATTTTAAAAACATCCACTAAAAATATGATAATACAAGAGAAAAAGAACGCATCAATTGAACTATATTTTATGAATTTAATCAAATTATAAAAGAAAGTCTAAAAATTTTGACTAGGGTCAATTTCATATCCCAACTTCTTTTTTCTTTTGAATTTTTAGGGGTAAAATTAAAAGGGAAAAGTTTAAATTCTCAATTTTTTTTTTTTTTTTTAATTTTTATATATCTACACTTTTTGACTAATCCCAGAGGGAGGCCAACCTCGTCTTAGCTTCCTTCCTTTCCCCGTCCTCAATAATTCATAGATAATTCAAAGAATAATTACACATATGATATATACCCACACATATATTTATTTATTTATTTATTACCTGCAAAATATTAAATTTTCATTAACATTTTTACATGTCTACAATGTTGACATCCAAGTTAAAGAATGAATCCATATTTTTATTTTATGATAAATCTCGATGAGATATTAAGAAAAAGGACAATGATTAGGTATAACAATCTCATGCATCCCTGATCATTTGACATATAGTAAAAGAAAATTTAAAACCATTCATTTCTTTCTTAAATTTGCCATATGATAAATTATTATTAGGCACCAATCTCGAGTGTACAGATATAGGTGCAACCCAGACAACACCAATTTCTTTTTTAAAATAAAAAAATGTAACTAAATTGTTATAATATCAATAGTTATAAGTATCTCAACCCATTTAAAAAAACATAAAATGTTTCTTTATTAATTTATCTTCTTAAAGAGTATCTAGAAATATCCATTAAACTCAACATTTTATCGATAACAACGATATTCTTATCGACATTGACATTTTAAACCTAATCTATATAAACCTATATTTCTATCCTCATTTGTATTACTGGTTTGAAGAATGGTAAAAAGTCATTTCTAGAAGAAGAATGTGATGAATACGAAGTCAAAAAGAAAACCTAATCTTTCTCCATAGTTGAAATATTTGAAAAGAAAATGAAGACTAGGTGAGTGTTTGGAAGGTTTGTTACAATATATATATATATTTATTTATGTTTGGTATTTTGTAATCCATTTCATGGTCCCCAATAATGAGATTTCCCCATCAAAGATAATTTGGACCCAAATTTCAATTTTTTGATATCACTATTCTCTCTGCACCCAAAAGATGATAACAACTAGACAGAGGTGTGGAATGGGACAGTACACAAGAGAGCCATAAAAGAGAGAAATAGAGAGATAAATTATTTAAATTTAAAACTTAAACTTTATATTAATGGCATAATTACATTAATAACATTAAAAAAAAATAATAATAAACCTCCCATTTGAGCTTCATATTCAAACTTAAAGAAGATGACTTTAGCTTAGATTATTGTTGTTTTAACTTTAAAGTACACTTGCTCCTCTGACTTAAATTGAGTCCTCGAAATTAGTGGTTTTTTATTTGAAAATTCATCAACTTACTTTCTTTAGTATTAGGTTCTCACATATATTAAAGATTTAAATACTATAATTTTTAATTTTAGTTAATTTTGGTCCTTATATTCTCTAAATATTCATTTTGGTATTTGTACTTCTAACTTTCGTTTATTTTGATTTTTATATTTTTAAGAAGTTGTCATTTTGGTCCCTTCATTTTCACTTTTAAAGGATAAAATTAGACACTTTCTTTTAAAGCTTAAAAACCAAATAAACTAAAGTTAAAAGTAGAATGACGAAAATGAATATTTTCAAATTAGGGATCAAAATGAATCAAAAATAAAAGTAAATCGACAAAAATGAACAAAAATAAAAAATACAAGTACCAAAGTAATATTTAAATCAAAACAATTTCTCTAAAAAAAGTCGAGTGTTCTTTCTTTGTTTGCTTTTTAATTTTTTCTTTTTACCTTAGTTCGTGAGGTTTGATGGATAAGAATCCTTTGGTTGGAGATTGAGTCTCTTTGGAGTGAACTTCACGTCAAGAAGGATTCGTTTGCATTAATTAGTGTGGCTAGTGGTCCAAGTTTAAGAAATGATTTGTTATTAAACGCGCCTAAAGTAGGAATTAAAATCCCACACAAAACATATAAATTTAAATGAACCTCATGTGTGTATCAAATCTTATTCAAAAGTTTTCATTTCATCAAATTGCACTTTAAAATTTATAAAGTATTAGAATTTCTCATATATTTTTTTTAATGTACTGAACCTATATCCTCTTTTCTCTATACATATTTCATATATAAAAAAAAAAAAAAAAAATTGCTCTTTTGATCAAAACAAACCATTGTCAACAAAATTTATGTTTGTTACCTCAAAATTCAGGTAAAACAGAAAATGAATAGGTTATCAAATGTTTTACCTTAAACTTTTATGTAGTGAATTTTATGTTAGTTCTAATAAACTTTATTTGAAAATCTTCACAATGTAATTTTTTTTTTGTCTTTAATGTGAATAATAAAACATAGGTAAGTTTAGTCGTTGAATTATTTAAATTTGTATCTATTTCGTATCCAAATTTTAAAAAATTGTCTATTAAATTTTATTAACTTTCAATTTTGTATTTAAATGATAAAAATTTGAATATTATATCTAACCATAAAACCCTAACAGTTTAGACACTAAACTTTAAATTTAAAAGTTGATGGATTAAATAAATACAAATAAATTTAAAGACTAAATCTGTAATCTAAAATATATATCAAATACGAAACTGATGAAATTTAAAAGAAAATAACATAAAGTTTATGAATTTGGTAAGACTTTTCAATAGTCAATCTTATGCATTAATGAAGCTAAATTTTATGTTGAAATCTATTAGTTCGAGTAGAGTTTTTGCTTGCTTTTTTTTCTATTAACATCTTTGAGTGAGTTTAACAAAAATTGAACATATAAACAATTGTTTAGGTGTTGGGTTGTAATGCATTAATTGGTATAAAAAAGCCAAATCTCATAAATATCTATGAGATAATTAAAAAAAAAATTCCTAAAACTAAATAACAAACCATTGCCTCAAAACACCTTTGTCCTAAACCCTAAAGAAAGCACATGGTGGTGTGTTGGCTGATAATTAAAATAGGATTGTTTTTGAATAAAAGAAAATCAACAAATTTATTTACCAAAATTTTATTATCTATTAGTAGTAGAGCGTGATAGATGTCTAGTCTATCTTTGACAGTGACATTTTGTTATACTTGAAAATATTTTCAACAGTTTTACTATTTAAAATAATTATCTAAATAATAAGAAAAAAATATCAGTTTACTTACCCTACACTTTGGATTATATAAACTAATAATTATATCAATTTAAACCATAAACTTTAGTAACTATATTAATTTAAAGGTTTTAACTTGATTAACTTACAAAAACTGAAAAATTTAATTGAAATAATTATATGTTTCATCGCATTATATTTTTCTAAACTAAGTCTAAAGAAGGGTGTTAATAGATATATTTACGAAAGTTTAGAATTTAAATTGATATAATTATTAGTTTAAGATTTAAATTAATACAACCCTAAACTTTAGGGATGTAAATTGAAAATTTCTCAAATAATAATTTTAATTAAATACAAATGATTTGATTTTTGGTTTTTGAAAATTTTATTTATTAACTCACAATTTATTTCCATAATTTTTATTTCTTGTCAAATTCCCAAAAAAAAAAAAATAAAAATAAAAAATTTGAAACTATTAGTTTTAGTTTTTAAGGGTTACATTGAATTTTAAAAGCACTTATAAAAAGTAAACAACAAAATAGAGAAACCTATAAAGAAAGGTTTAGAAGAGTAATGTATAACGACCTTACTCCCTAAGACTTATATTAGGCCGTTACTACATGAATGCATATATTTTCAATCGATACATTTTCATGATTTGGTAAAAACCAACTAAATACTATGAAATAAATAACTACAATAAAAATAAATGACTGAAATTAATTTAATAAGATATCCTTAAAACCATAAAACAAAACTAGAAAATTCTCATAAAAAGTTTAAAAGCACAAATACCAAAACTTCAAGTTCAAACATCAAGATTAGAAATTTTAAAACATAAAATCCTGAAAACATGAACTGAAGCATATGACTGGTCCTAGTGGCTCAATCATGAATTTGTTAGAGAAAATGACACATCAGTAACCAAGGAGGAGTCAAGAAGACACATTAGCTGAAGGTTGCCATGTCACTGTGGAGAGTCATGCAGAATTATTCATTTTAGTGCTCCAAATTTCTGTTAGGATTGGTGATAACAAACAAATATTCTTTCTTCATGTATTGGACCATGTGTCCTCATTTCATTAATTGTTTAGTATATAATTTTTTAATTCTTTGAATCCCTAAAATATGGAACAGTGTATAAATCGGGCATGTTGCCCCTTTTCAATGAAGATGAAGAATACGAAGAGACAGTTAAAATCTCTCTGTCTATCGCTTAGTAATTTGACTTTATCGTGTACAACGATCAGCTAAATGATTGAATATATCATTCATCCTTTAGCATTTAGAGTCCATCGTGTACAACGAATGGGTAGACGACAGCCTCTATTGTGTAGCGCTCAAATCTTATCGTGTACAAGAAGAGGTAAACGATACTTCCTATCGTGCAGCGTCAACATCCTATCGTTTAGTACGACAAGGTAAACGATATCACTATCGCTTAGTCTTCGAGGCTGCATTGCTTAGTACGATAAGGTAAACGATAAGGTAAGCGATATCACACTTCACTATCGCTTAGTCTCCAATGCCCCATCGTTTAGTACGACAAGGTAAACGATAAGGTTTGTCTTAAATCGTTTAACTGCGTGACTCGATCGTACACAATGAAGAGGTAAACAATAATGTTTCCATCTATTTATATTTTATAATTTGATATCAGAGCTACCATGGCAAAGGCCACCATCATAGGGCTCAACGCGACCACTGAATCATCGAAGTTCAGCACACCTGCTCTTAATCAACTGCTGAATCAGATAACCAGCACCAAGTTAGAGAGAGGTAATTTTATGCTGTAGAAGACGTTAGCTCTTCCTATCCTGAAAGGATACAGACTTGAAGGTCATCTGTCTGGAATAAAGGTATGTCCTCCTATGTTCATTGTGTCTACTTCATCAGCAGCTGAACCTGGAGAAGCAGACTCTCAAGACTCAAAAGGAGCTTCGAGCTCCACTTGCGTGAAGGCCCTGAACCCACTGTATGAAGCTTGGGTTACAACAGATTAACTCCTATTAAGGTGGTTATACAACTCAATGACTCTTGAAGTTGTTGTATAACTGATGGGGTACGAGAGTACTAAGAGTCTATGGGATGCCATACACTCGTTGTTTGGAGTTCAGTCGAGGGCAAAAGAAGACTATCTTTGCCAAGTTTTCCAACAGACATGCAAAGGTAATATGTCGATGTCTGAATATTTGAAACTTATGAAGCTTCACTCTGATAATCTGGCTTAGGCTGGTAGCCCAGTATCTACACGTAATCTAGTGTTTCAGGCATTCCTTAGACTGGATGAGGAGTACAATCCAGTGGTGGTTGTTATTCAAAGCAAGCCAGAGATATCTTGGTTGGATATGCAATCTGAACTACTGTCATTCGAGAAAAGGTTGGAACATCAGAACACTTCAAAAACCACTACAGTATTTGCTCATAATGCCTCAGCCAATGTTGCTTACAATCGGAACAACTCTTCATATAAGGCCCCTGGACAAAGTAACACACAAGGAGGTAACAAGCAACGATTTAATGGATCTAGAGGAAACAACAATAGTGGAGGAAACAGAGGAAGAGGTCGAGATAGAGGAAATAGGCCTACATGTCAGGTTTTCTCCAAGTATGTACACGCTGCAGATGTGTGCTACCAGAGGTACAACCAAGAGTTTGTCCCAAATCAAAACAGTGATAAAGGAAACACTTAGAATCAACACAACCATGGGGCAAATCCCTCAACATTTGTCACCTCATAGAACTCGAATCCTTTTTTTCAAACTGAATCAGCAGGGGACTTTAATTGGTATGTAGATAGTAGAGCAACCAACTATGTGATAATAGATCCCAACAATATAGCAAATCCCTCTGAGTACACAGGTAACGAACAAATTATAGTAGGGAATGGACAATAATTAGATATATCTTCAATAGGAAATGCATGTTTAAGTTCCTAGTTGCAATTTGAATCTGAAAAACATATTATGTGTACCAAATATTGCGAAGAATCTGGTTAGCATATCAAAACTAGTTCAAGATAATGATGTTTATGTTAAGTTTTATAATGATTGTTGTGTTATTAAGGACAAATATTCGAGACAAGTACTGGTGAAAGGAACTTTTAAAGGCGGACTATATCAGCTAAATGGAGTAGAGGTGATTCCAGTTGATGTAAATATCAAAGAGGCAAGTTGTTTTTTTCAACCTAGTGAACATAAATAACAATTCTACAACCTTTGTTCTGTCCAAAAGTGGAGCAAACTTAGTATAATCTAAAAGGTTGTGGCATAGGAGACTGGGTAATCCTTCTCTTTGAATTTTGGAGAATATATTGAAAACTTGTAATCTTTTTACTAAGTTGAATAAAGAGATTAAGTTTGTGAACCTTGCTGTCTTGGTAAAGCCCATTCCCTACCCTTTCCTAATTCTTTGACTCATGCATAACATAAATTTGATTTAATACACTCAGATGTATGGGGTCCAACGTCTACAAACTCCACTGAAGGATATAGATATTACATATCGTTTATTGATGATTATAGAAGATATCTCTGGGTTTATCCCCTTAAACAGAAGTCAGATACACTACAGGCATTCAAACATTTCCTACAAGTTGTTCAAACACAATTTAAAACAAACATAAAAGCATTGCAGTCAGATAATGGTGGTGAATACATCAAGTTGCATCAATTATGTAGCTCACAAGGCATTGCCTCTTGGTTTTCTTGTTCCTATACATCTCAACAAAATGGAAGAGCTGAAAGAAAACATAGACACCTAGTAGAGATGGGACTGACTTTGCTAGCATAAACATCAATGCCTCTTCAGTTTTGGTGGGATGCATTTCTCGATGCTTGTCATCTGATAAATGGTCTTCCCACACTGGTACTAAAGAACCAGTCACCTATACAACTGATGTATGGTAAACTACTTGATGTTACAAAATTAAGAGTGTTTGGTTGTGCCCGTTTTCCATGTCTTCAAGCGTACCAACCGAACAACTTTCAGTTTCACTCTGATAAATGTGTTTACTTGGGTCCAAGCATGGTTCACAAAGGACATCGATGTCTCAATAAAGATGGTAAAGTATTCATCTCCAGGAATGTTATCTTTAATGAATCTGATGTTCCTTTCTCCTATGGCTTTTAGGTGCTTGGTCCTTTAACACACAAAAATACAGTGAATAGTGGCCTTCAAGTTCTCTCTCCCAACATAACTCCACTATTGCAAAGTGCCTCCATTCATTCACCATAATCTGTCTCAAACCCTTATAATAGTCCCTCACCATCAAACACCTCAATATGAGATATCAATCCAGCCTCTTCCACCTCTCCTATGTCTACTGAACCTATCGCCTTTCCTTAAACATCAGATGCCTTGCCTAGTAACTGTCTAGAACATATAGCCACCTAAACTCCCATGGCCAGCCCTTCCAATCAGTCACCTAGCAGCACCCTTCCGTATATCTCACATATAACCCCTGTTCCAAACATCTCTCATCCATTGCAACCTACTCATCCAATGATTACGAGAGGCAAAGCTGACATTTTAAAACCAAAAGCTTTGATATTTTCAAACCAAAAGCTTGGCTAAGCACTACTTAACGTGACTGGTCTTTGACTGAACCAACGCAGGTATCTGATGCACTTGCTACACCTCAATGGAAGCAAGCTATGGACACTGAATTTCAAGCACTCATCAACAACCAGACTTAGCAGTTAGTTCCTTCATTCAATCCTTCAATGTATTGGGCAAAAAATGGATTTTCAGTCTAAAGAAAAATCCAGATGGGTCAATACAAAGATACAAAGCACATCTAGTAGCCAAAGGGTTTCATCAATATCCTGGAATTGATTTCTTTAAAACGTTCAGCCTGGTGGTCAAAGCATCAACAATCAGAGTTGTCTTAAGCATTGTTGTCTCCAAAGGATGGGTCCTTCGTCAGCTTGACTTCAACAATGCTTTCCTAAATGGGAAATTAACAGAAGATGTTTACATGCATCAACCACTCGGGTATGTCAACTCTAAGTTCCCTAATCTTATATGTAAACTTAACAAGGCTATATATGGATTGAAACAAGCCCCTCGGGCCTGGAATGATTTACTTACCACTACTCTAATAGCTGGGGATTCACCAACTCGAAGGCAGATACATCATTGTTTATACTTAACTTAAAAGTTTCAACTATATTACTCCTTGTCTATGTGGATGATGTAATAATTACAGGAAACAACAACCACTTGATGTCTTGATTAGTGGCTACTTTAGATAACATGTTTGCTCTCAAAGACCTAAGAAAGCTGAATTACTTCTTAGGTATCCAAGTTCAATATCTGGAGCATGGGTTTATATTGAATAAGTCGAAATATGTTGATGATCTATTACAAATGATTAGCCTTTCAGATCTAGAATCTGTAGCCTCACCCAACAACTTAGGCAAACATCTATCTATCAATGATGGAGTTCCTCTCACAGACCCATTTTTGTATAGAAGCACAATTGGAGCACTCCAATACCTAACCAACACCTGTCCGGACATCACTTACATGGTGAATCATCTCAGTCAATTCCTTAAGCTTCCATAGATGCTCACTGGCAAGCAACAAAGAGAGTTCTTCGATACATTAGTGGTACCAAAAACTATGGCCTACTGTTTTAACCGAGTCATTCACTTGAAGTATCAGCTTATTCAGATGCAGATTGGGTAGTAAAAATTGATGATAGAAAGTCAGTAGCTATATATTATGTATTTATTGGTGGAAATCTTGTCTCCTGGTCCTCAAAGAAACAAACAACAATAACTTGATCAAGTATTGAGTCAGAGTATCAAGCCCTTGCCCACACAACTTCAGAAATTGTTTGGCTTCAACAACTACTAAGTGAAATCCAGCAGTCCCATTCATCCAAACTAATAATTTGGTGTGACAATGTAAGTGCAGGGGCCTTAGCCAACAACTCGGTCTTCCACGCTTAGACCAAACACATTTAAATTGATGTTCACTTTGTCAGATATATCTCGAAGGGAAACTTGAAATCCAGTATGTTCCTTCATCAGATCAGCTAGCTGACTACCTCAGAAAACCATTGACACACTCTTAATTCTTCAACTTAAGGTCCAAACTTGGGATAGTTGAACTCCCCACAAGTTTGAGAGGGGGTGTTAGAGAAAATTCCACATAAGCAACCAAGAAGGAGTCAAGAAGATACATCAGCTGAAGGTTGTCATGTTACTGTGGAGAATCATGAAGAATTATTTCTTTTATTGCTCCAAATTTCTGTTAGGATTGGTGATAACAAAAAAATATTCTTTCTTCATATATTGGACCATCATTTCATTAGTTGTTTAGTATATAAGTTTTTAATTCTTTGAATCCCTAAAATAGGGAATAATGTATAAATCGGGCATGCTGCCCCTTTTCAATGAAAATGAAGATACGGAGAGGCAAAGTTAAAATCTCTCTGTCTATCGCTTAGTGATTTGACTTCATCGTGTACAACGATCAACTAAATGATTGAATATATCATTCAACGTTTAGTGTTTAGAGTCTATCATGTACAACGAAAGGGTAGATGATAGCCTCCGTTGTGTAACGCTTAACTCCTATCGTATACAAGAAGAGGTAAATGATACTTCCTATCATGTAGTGCCAACATCCTATCGTTTAGTACGGCAAGGTAAACGATATCACTATCGATTAGTCTCCGAGGCTCCATCGCTTAGTATGACAAGGTAAACGATATCACACTTCACTATCGCTTAGTCTTCGAGGCTCCATCATTTAGTACGACAAGGTAAATGATGAGGTTTGTCTTAAATCGTTTAATCGCGCGACTTGATCGTACACAATGAAGAGGTAAACGATATTATTTCCATCTCTTTATATTTTCTAACTGGATTTCACCTATCATTCGCCGTTGTACTCTTACATTTTCCTGAAAAAGAAACATGAGAAAATATGAGTATAAAATACTCAGTAAGTAACGCCACTACTGGGGTCAGACTAAGCATTTATGTCTAATATATGCAATATGAACGGTAACTTCATACTAGTGGGACCTGAAGATTTCTCTTACTTGACTTCACTCTTTTACCTTTCTCCTAGATGTGCGTCACTTTCACATGCATCAGGTCCGATGTATATCTCTTTCATATACATTGAACCCTCTGGGAATGCATCACCTTCATACACCCCAGGTATTCTCTATGAATGTAAAGATGTGCATCTCTTTCGTGCACATGGTTATGTATACACCTTTTTCGTACACATATAACCCACTGAGCATGCACCTCTTTCATATATACCCAGTTCCCTCTGGGTCTACCTAGTGCTGTGCGAGCTAGAAGGATCTTTCGAGAAATACCTGAACGACCCTAACGTACGAAAAAGAAAGAAGAAAGGCAAACAAGCTGTGTATGTATCACTTTCATCATACCGGCCCTAGTACATCTATTTCATGCACTAGTGCTCTTAGACATGCACCACATTCATGCAGTCAACGAGTGTGGAAAGGAAAAAAGAGATCACATCTAAATTCATATCACATATAACATTCACATATTCATGAGTCCTATGAAATCTCGTAATCAATTTCATGTTAATCAATCTCAACATACATGTTTAATGTAGTTTTAAGGAATCAACCCTAGTACATCACTTTCATGTACTAGATCATGTTCATGACAAAACAATTACAATTTTATAATAATTCGCATGGTATACATTTATACTCACATAATAAGTCACATGAAGTTAAGCTCATCAACATATATCTTATTTTTGCCTTCTACTAGTGGTGTTACTTATCTCACAATTTAGGCCCATGCTCAATCATCCTCTTAATATATCTCGTAAAAATTCTAAATCATGCTCATACATATAACATACTTCAAACATATTTATCACATGCCCATTTAAGTCTCAGAACCAACAAAATTATCTTTAATTTTATCGCCTGATATGAAGACGGTTCTAGTGGTAAGATTACATATCTCAATTTTGGTCAAAAATTTTAATCCAAATAATTAATCTTCTCAAAACCTTTCTTATGTGCTTTTACTTTTGCTGTATTGTAACATTTTCAATTACATTTTCCATTTTTGTTTTTATTTTTATTTTTACTTTTGCAATGTCATTTTATTCTCTGCAAGCATGAAAAAAAATTGTATCATAATTGTATCGAGCTGTAGGTTATGCTATATTCACTTTATGATGTAAGGATTTTTTTGATGTCCCAAATTTAGTTATATAAACAAAATAATTTCAACTCCCACACATATGTAATAGGAAAATTTATTGTCTTTTTGTTTGTTGCACTTGATGATCTGTGTTCAAGATGATTTCGTGGGTACTATCTTCATTTTTTGTTGAATAAAGTAGCGAGGTTTAAAAATTGTATATTGTTTGTTGTTCCAAGTTACTTTTAAGAGTAAAGTATTTCACCCAAATATCAATAGTGACGGAAGCCTTTGTCTTGTCATCCTTAAAAAATAGTGGAGCCCCACATTTATGTTTATAAAGTTTGGGTTTTTGGCCTATCTGTGACTAAAGTTTAATTTTGAGCTTATTGTGTTTGACTAAAGTTTGATTATATCTCTTTGTGTGATTAAATTGTTGTTTTGAGTCTATTGTGTATTCAAGTGTCATTTAGGTCTATTTTGAAAAGTTAAATAAGTTGGTTAAGTTTAATGATCTGTATTATTTCGAGTGTAAAGTAAGATTACTTTGAGTATATGGGAGGGTAGGGGAATGCTCAGACGAGCTTTGCTTGCTTTTCTAACTTTTGAATGCAAATATCCAATAATGGGGTAGCAAGATTGGAAAGTCCCATACTCTTCCTTGCAAGGACACTTGAAAGTGGGGCTTTGTCACCATCCATATGGTTCCTACTCCTTATGGTGCTAGTATTGTCCCTTTAGATCTTACTTCAATATTTACACTACCGTTGAAAAAATTTCTAATGTATCTCGTTTATTTTATTGTTGAACTTGGTTGTTAGTTGTTATCTTTGGGCTTGTTTACGACTTTGAGACTAAAGTCTTTTTTATTTTGGCTATTGTGTAGTAACTTTTAGTTTCTCTATTCTTTCAAATTATCGTTATTGTGCTTTCATCATCGAACATAAGCTGGCTATTGGCACTCTTAGATAAAATTAAGAGCTAATTCTTTTTATATAAGTCAACATGGAGGAGGCTATCGGTTATTGTCGTTGAAATTTAGTTGTTTTGTCCATGAATATTATAGAATTGGAAAGTTTTTTTATTCATGAATGGTTGCGTTTTTTGGTTGTATTTTTGTTTTGCTTATGGCTTATTTGGATACAAGGATCTGAGTTTATTATTTTTATTGAAAGGTTTTAAGGGTTGTAGTTTTCTATCGGTGAAGTACTAGAGGCTTGAAAACAGAGCACCTCTTAATCATTAAATGTAAGTTCTTATATTTTGTGATATTTTTTTGGCTTCTTTTTAGTTTCAATTTATTCACATATTTGCTAGTATGTTCTCATATTTTGAAATTTTTTTTGGTATGTGTGAAAATGATTAGAGAGAAATAGTTTAGAGAGGACTAGATTGTAATAAAACAATGAGAAAAAAAATACAAAAAATATATACCATGTAAAGTAGATTAGGCTTCAATGGCCAAACTACTATAATCCTTCTTGTTCTTCTTTTTCTTCTTGCTTCTCCGTTTTTTCGTAGGATTATTTGGTATTACTAGTCTAGATTAGGATTACTAAGGGAAATGTGCCAATTTTGACTTTTGTCTCGTGAAGTTACTTCATATTTAAGGCAAAAAGCAGAAGTCAGCCCTTTTTAATTCAATTATTAGTGACAACGTATTTCCTATAAAGTAAATCTCAATAATGATATAATATTGTTCACTTTTATACAATCATCTGTGGACTTTGTTAGTAAATAAGCTTTCATTATTTGTAAGCTTCTTTTCTCAAACAATTTTAACCCTTTTTAATAAATGAGAAATACTAGAAGTTTCTTAGGTAATATACAGTTTCCGGTGTCAAATTGAATTAAGAATGAATATCAGCTTCTATCTTTTATTTATGAATCAACTATACTATTGTATGAAGTTAGCTGTTTGTCTAGAAGAAGTTTGTGGTGCTGTTATTTCTAGTACTCGTTTTTAATATACTTATTCTGCTACATCTGAAATGACATGTATTGAAGAAGCTTTGGGTAGTACAGTTGCATGACCATCTGATAAAGTGATTATTGGTATGTTATTTTATAAGCTTATTTATCTACATTTATTATATTTTCTTAATATACACTATTATTGGTGTGTACAAAATCATATATTGATATAGATTTTATAAATTTATGTAGGTGAATAAAATGATGAAAGAGAACCAAAGATGGTAGCTCAACTATGTAATATATAATCTTGAATATTTGGTGTTGTATTTTGAGGGCTAACTAATGTTGTTGGTACATTCACTAACTATTTTATCTAGCTTGTATCATTTAGGTGACAACTTTATTCTAGGAAATTATTGAGTACTTTATTTTGTAATGTTAATAGATTATGAATGGAAGTTATTAGTATTTAGTGTGCTATGAAGAGATTTTATGTGTGTCGATTTTAACTAAAACTGAGTACTTGAACTAAAAGTTATCAAAATCTAATTAATTCAAAAAATATTTTTGAGAAAAAAGTTACCTCTTTTATAGCCACGAGTTAAAACTATAGAAAGATTTATATAACAAAAATAAATTGTTATCAAAAGGTTATTATAATAATTATAATAATTGCAAATGGTTAAATAACATTACTATAACATACAATTAAAGCTATACATAATATATTATAGCTTTGAAAAAGGGTATTATATGTTAAGGATAACACATTATTTTAGCTATATAAACATATTATAGCTTTAATAGAAAACATTATCAAATATTTTTGTAGCAACATATATAAACTATATCTTCATATTCTATAATAGCATCCATTATAGCTTTGGAAAAAAGCTATAAAAAATCTCAGACTTTTAATAACATGAGTTGTTAGGACTTTCGAAAAAGACTATAAAAAGTTTATTATAGCTTTTTCCGTTAACTATCGTATATGTTATTTATTGTAGTAAAATTACCTAAAAATTTGGATTGTTCCATAGTGTTTATAAATTTAATTTTAAACATCAGAAGCCAAATAAGCCTTCATTTTTTATATTTTGTTTTAAAAAATTAAATTTACGAATTATACTTTCACAACATCGAGCATTTTTTTTGAGATATTTTTAAAATTCAAGCCAAATTTTGTTTTTGTTTTTGATACGATATTAAATAGGAAATATAAAAACTTGAAAAAAAATAATCATGATTTCCAATACTACAAAATTAAATACCTATCCAACGAAATTTTAATAAAATTTGAGTTACTCATGTTTAACAACGAATTTGTTCACGCGATGATCTTTAGGAAACACAAAAATCTTGGTTAATCAATAATCAGGACAAACATTTATTTTTCATAAGAAAAACTGAACTTTAGATATATGTGCAACAGTACTGTATTTTGTATTAATATCAGCCTCTTCACGTAGACAATAATGCCCTATAGGATATTTAGGGTTTAAAAAGCATGTGAAATGTATCCACCATTTTAGTGCATGAGACAGTCACATAGACTAGACCATATAATTTCTTTCTTTCTTTTCTTTTTTTGGGGGGGACTAGACCATATAATTAAAACTGAATAAAGGTAAAAAAAAAAAAAAAACAATAATGTAGTTTGAGGGGACAAAGTTCGTTGGTGAATTATTGTTTTGGTGACCACTCCAAAATTCTGACTTTAGATTATTCCTTCAATTTCTGTAACGAGAATAGAAAACCGTTATAATATGAGGTTGTATCTCAAAATGAATTAATAATGAGAGAAGTAATTCATTTATCCTATAAAAGAAATGTGAGATCCTCAACATAAGGATGATGTGCTTCCTTTGGAGTTCAATATTCTTAGGTCAATTATTTTTTGTAACCAAATACCCATTTGTATTTCATCGGTCTTGATACCTTATTTAAATAGATATGAGGATCCATCTCAAAACCGATTGATAATAGAAGTAACAATTTATTTTATAAAGATTTTGAGATCTTTTCATTTTTTGTAACGTGAGATCCTCGACAAAAATCAACAGTTGGATAGATAGCTAGCCAGCGAGACAATTTTGCATGCCCTTATCAGTACCTTAAATGAAACCCTCCAAAGGGATAGAGAGAACAGAACTAAAAATTCCCAGAGGAAGTTAATAGTATTGATATCTAGTGGGACCAAACCATTTGAATAATATATTATCTTCTTCTTCTTCTAGCTTCTTGTTGTTTAATTTCTAGGATCATCAGGTATAGGAGTATTAAATAGAAGAAAAAGATTGGAAGTTTTGGTAGTTAATTTGATTGGGAATACGACCACAATTCTACATTAGCTAGATAAGAAAAATCATTAGTATATAAGTGGGTGTAACTATCTTTATAATGGTATAATATTTTCCATTTTGAACATAAATCTTTATGGCTTTACTTTTGGTTTTACTCAAAAGACCTCATACCTATGCAGATAGTTGTCTGGTCGTCTCTACTATGATCCTCCTCAGGATCACCGATCCTCCAACTCTTCTTCACCGGAACACACCACCTATTCAATAGATTTCAACCACAGACCACACCATTATTTTAAGATTCTATCGACATGGTTAAGTCAAGAGTATGATTATGATACCACTTTTGTGAAGATATTTGGAGGGTCCATTCTCCCAACAAATTTAAAGGTAAAATTGGATTGTGTGATGAGTTGGTGTCGGACTTTTGGTTGTGGTATAGCTGTAGCTGCTGTCCCATGATGCGTCGTAGTTCAGTTGTGAATGCAGCCTGACCAAAGTCACATGCAAACCGAGAGAGAGAGAGAGAGAGAGAGAGAGAGATATAAGGCCATACATGAAAAGGGTTTGGTTTGGAAGTTTTGAATGATAGATATTAATTAAGAGTGATCCATAAATGCATTGAGGGGTTGGGCTGAGACTTTTGTTGGCTCTGATAGGCCTTTGTGGGAGTGGCGCTTTGTCTCCTACTAATTCTTTTCACTGTTCCATTATTTAATACAAACCCTCTCACAATTCCTTTCCCTAACTATATATGCAGCCTTTCACTACCTTAGACCAGCCTTTTCTTTTCTTTTTTTCCTTCTTTTATTTAAACTACTGACATTATTAATTAGTGAATCTTCTTTCTCTTTAATAGCCGAAACTCACAATGTACGTAGGATTTCCCACGAGATTAGAAATTAGAGACCTACCATGTAGAGATAAGGAGGTCATGTTCCCTTCTTTCTTCATAGCTTATATTATATTATGATTTCTTCATCCTTGATGTCTCTGTCTATGGTTTATTGTTACTTTGACTACATTTCAACATTTATGACTCCTTTGGATAATTTTTCTTCTTCATTTTTTTGATCTTTTTTGGAAATTAGCTACACACTTCAATTTTCTATATATATTATGTTTTTTCTATTATTTCTGTAAACACACATGAATTCTTACCCAAAAAAAAAAAAAAAAAAAATTTATTTATTTGTTATAAAGTAGGAGACCCAAAAAAAGAAACATGAGAGTAGTATTTATAAGCCAAAGCTAAAAGGGCTGTTCAAATATGAAAAAAAATGAACCAAAATATAAAAAAGAAACACGATCGTAATATCTATCATTTCACAGATTATGTAAAATAGGGTGTATATTTGATTCTAGTATAATGTTTTGTTTTAATAACATATATTACACATCACGTTAATTAAAAAACATAAATTTATATTAGATTTTAAAGTAAAGGTATTGTAATTAAAATATGAAGTGGGGAAATAATACAAATACTATGCCAATTGAGCTACGCTCATATTCGATAAACTACGATTTTACTTGGAAAGAAAAAGGAGGAAAAAAAAAAAAAGAAAAAAAACAGAAGTGAGGCACACAACTTAGATTGAATTCCAAGGAATATAGGATATATAGATAATTCCTCAATATTATAGACTACTTAAAGCTTTTATTCCTCAATATTGGATATTTTACATCATCCTCATTGAGGGTTTAGGGTAATTGAAAGTGCTCCTTCCCTTGAAGTTGGACAAATTGTTGGAAACTCCAATGCAAATTAACAAACAAAGAAATCCTTCCGACCAGGATTAAGTCTCAACCCGGCTGTACATGCACATAATGTATAGAAGAACAATAAGGCTGTACTTGCACATAATGGCAAATAACAACCCATCAATAGAGAATTTCATCAAGGATTGCATTGCAAAGAAGAAGAAAGACAGCACATTCTCACAACTCTAAATATTTCATTTTGTTTCTAGGGTTAGAGGGAGATGGGTTCCACCCTGAATTGAGCCTCTTTTCGTCTTCTTCTTTCGTTTTTCGTTGTATTTCCAGTTTTTACTTTTCATTTTGAGTTATATATTTTGGATGATGCTTGACCTCGACTACATTGTCACGACAAGTTGCAAGGTTAGTTTCCTAATTCAAGAGTAGGACATTTGATGTACATTTGTGAGGACGGTTCCTTAATGAAATATATTTTGATTTCTTACATCTTTGAGTTTTGATTTCTTTAAGCTTATGTTTGTTAATAAATTGATGCTCTAGTCGCCAATGCATGCTTATCGCTATAGATTTAAGTTTGAATATACCGTCTTATTTAAATCGCTAGAGTATCAAAATTGGAATCGATGTATGTTTGAGATGTAGGTCATCCAAGGATCACTCATGCATGCTAAATTTAGGTTCAAAGAGAAACTGGTCAATCAACTTAGGATATCTAAGTTATTAATTATCACAACAAAAACCTTAATTTTAATGCAAATGTTTAAGACTATATAAACATGATCAAACCCAGTAGGTAATAACACTAAAACCTGTGAGTGTACTGAGTATTAGTGCCCTAGTTTATTTTTTTATATTTGTTTTTATCTTGTACACCCACTCGCTTTAGGATAAGTGGGAGATTGTTGGGTTGATGCCCTAAATCTTGTAGGATTCTGTAGCTTGTAAACACCTGTATGAAAAAACGTTTATGATGTAATAATATGAGATATTTTCTTCACTGTTGTCTATGAAATATGAGATATTTTATTTGCATTAACCACAAACCAATAAACTAAGATCCCAGGTTATCGTAATAACTTAAGCATGTATGTGGAGACATACAAGTGGATCATGCTTAAGTGATAACCTAAATGATCTATAGTATATGGATAAAGGAGGGAAACCTTATCCTAGTGACACTACGGATACGACCCGCTTTATAGATATTACAAGTGTTGTAAAGTGCTATAGATGGTATGATCCTGATAATTCATGTGGAGACATGCGAACGGGGGTGTCCTATACAAAGGAGTTTGTATAAGACCGGACCACGAAATGTTTAGTCTCGTTATATAACACCGTTCATGATAGAGACTTTCATTTCACTAGGATGACTATGGGTAACATGACCTTAATCCTGAATGAGTTGGGAACTCCTGCCTATGAGAGCGGTCCTTTGATTTGCATGGGTGTGAGTGATCAGATTGCCGACTCAAACCTACAACTTTGGGGATTCGTCTGATTGGGGAGCTGGGAACTCAGCTACACAAGATGGAATTCAATCCTTCCCCGAAGTAGGGGTAAGTAGATAGATTGCTCCCTTAAGGGCTGATTTCGAGGCTTAAACGATGTGGCGCCACATACTTTCTTATGGCCTGAGAGGTGTTCACTCATAGTAGGACTATGATGTATTGTTCATTAGAGGAATCAGTGGTACTTAAGGAGTTAGATGTAACTACAAGGGCAAAATAGTAAATTGGCTCAACTGTATTTACGAGCGATCTGTGAAGGGTTATCATACTGTTGATTGGTTATATCCAATGTACACAGAAATATATCTGTAGCGAGAAGAGTGCAGCTGTTGGTCTTTAGTGGAGTGCCCGACAGTTAACGAATGGTGGATTTCGTGATTAAAGAGTTTAGTCAGCTATTCATGTTCTGTTGGAGCTTCAAGCTATAGGTCCATAAAGTCCCCTTGGTAGCTCAATGGATTCAAGTTGAGAATAAGTTTTTGGGTTAGTTTGAAGTGTTCAACTTAACAAGAGAAAATTTGATTATATATGATATAATTAAATTGGTTCAATTATATATGATATAATTGATTTGATGTATGAGATACATTAATTGGAGGAATTGATATAAATATGATTTATATTAAATAAAGGAGAAAAGAACTATGGTTTAAATATTACATATGATGTGATGTTAAAACTATATATTATAAATATAATATGATATGTTAGTTATTATATTTATTTATAATAAAAACAATTATATGATAATTGTGGTTGGTTATTTTCTCAATTACCCGTGAAAGTGGGAGGTTATTTTCAGTTTTTAATAACTGAAGGATAAAATGAAAAGAGATTTCATTTTACAAAATGATTGCTTCATTAGTTTCATTACTAATCATTTACTCACGAGAGACTACACAATAGCCTTCTAGCAAGAGACTAAATGATTGTGTAAACGAGAGACTAGACGATCGTGTAAAGCGATTTACTAAACATCGTGTGCTAGCGAGATTTACTAAATGATCAAGCATTCTCAGTCTACGTGATAGACAGAACCTTCTCCCACTTTTTTGATCATGTAGTTCGATCGTTTCCTTCCTTCATCCCTCTACCAAATTCACACAGAACCCACGATTTTCACTCCGAGAATACTAAAATTGCCGAGTGGTTGTGTCGAGGGATTGCTGTGCATGGATTAGACAGTTCATGATTACTAGATGATTGGCTAGGCGATCTGAATGATAGCGAGAGGTTGCTGTCCAATTCTTCATGAGAGCGAGAGAATTACAGAAGAAGTGTTCTTCAAAGGTATGTCTCTCATTCCTTTTGTATTTGATTAAGAAAACATGTTGTAATTTGTTCTAAGATGCATAACTATTCTGTATATTTGTGAATGCCTTTTATTCTTTCACAATAGACTTGGAAAGATCTTCCTTCCACTCATTGGTTCTCTTGAATAATAGTTCATTCAAAAAGTACTTATGAGTGCAAGTGCTTTAAATTATGCTATAAATATTAAGAAAGCATGCATAAGTCTTGTTACCTATTGCTTATTGCTTTGACCCAAGAGTAGATCAAAGCAATAACAAGTAGCACGACTTGGGGTACTTCAAGGTCGAATCCTCAAAGATACAATATTTTAATGTGTAATGTTATACTTAACCAATGATTCTATTCAATGTTACGTAGAAATGATAACCAATTAAATTAATGAGATTGAAGGTGAATGATGAATGATAGCTATGACTTGTCGAAAATCTTTGCATCAAATGAAATTTATAATACTGATTCAATACTACCAATACTATTAAGTAGTATAAGTGGTAAGATCAGGTCAAACCACAAGGAAGCGCAAAGATTAGTTTCTCAAAGTCTATTCTTAGTTAAAGTAGTAAATGGCAGGGGGGTTGTGTGTGAAATAGAGAAATTGAGATAAACGAGCTAAGAAAAGCGGTTGTTCCTATAAAATGTAAAGTGATAAGATGTATTTAGTTAATAGAAGTGGAGTAGTCAAAATTATATTTATGGTTCTAGGATATGACTCAATCAACTTGAACACATGACCTACTTAACCCGTAATGCCGACATTAAAGTGTCCTAAATTATTGAATAAGACTTGCATCTGAATTAAATTGTGTACCGATTAATTAAGAATGAAATACATTCAAAGATTAATAAACTCCGATTAATTAATCGATTGCTCTCTATCTCTAAGTCACTCAAGACAACTATATGAGATTTTTTATATGCCTGACAAAAGACCATGTATCCCAGAGATGACCCGAGCTACCATGACAACTAACACATAACAATTACAGATTATGTATTAAGGTTTTAGTAATTAGCATACATAAGTGATTGGTTTGTCATGCCTAACCATTATTCATGCATGCTAACGAATTAAAGCAAGAGATAAAGATGATTAAGAGAGAGAAATTTATATATGTTAAGCTCAACCCTCCCATAAATACAAAATGGGTTCATCTGGAACTATGAATTAGATAAAACTAACCAAGTCTACATACCGTAGTAGTAATCGGCTCGTAAACACCGAGCCATCTTACAATCTAAAGAAAAAAAACTAAAAACTAAGAAAATACAGGAGAAGATGATGAAAAAGTGGAAAAGGCTCTATAGCTCGAAATGGGCGCTTCTCCATTCTTGCGTAATTGGACCTAAAAATTCAAGTGGTTTTTATAAAAAGTGAAGGAGCACCGTGGTGCTGGGGATAGCACCGCAATGTTATGTCCCCCTTGGATAGTGTCCTGCCATAGCGCCTTGGAGCATTGCGGCATTGGACCATCTCACGCGCGTGCATCTGATGGTGAGCGTTGTGGCACTGCAGGGCAACGCCGCAGTGCTTGCCTTGCATCTTGCTTTCTGTAGGCGTGACACAATTTCTTCTTGCTCGATTTCATCGTTTTGTCTACCGTTGCTTGTTAAGCGTTCCGTTTTAGCTCGATTTGAATTCAAAATGTCCTGATAAATTTCTTTGCCCAATAACTTGTTTAAGAACTCAAATAGATGTTAAATTTCTAAAAACTAATACGATTTAGTCCGAGAAAGATAGCTCATTTAAGAAGATATCAATTAATAAAATGATGCAATATAAATTCTTTTAAGTTAAACTGAGCTTAAATTGTAAGAACAAAATAGAGATTTGAAAAGGTGTGAATAATGTAAGTGAGTGCATTCTTGACTAATAGACTACCTATGCTTTTACTGGCTACAATACTAACCAGATCATCATGACTTTATGCATTTTACACTAAGCAAGAACCAACTAATCTCATCTTTCAATGTAGTTTAGAACTTCAACAAAGTTGGAGGTCATCTGTGCTAAATCAATGCATTTATATTTGTTCTTCTTTTACCTTTTGAGTATCCATATTAGTCCGAATACAAACTTAGTGAGTTAACCCACTCTTAGATACTTTAAGTGTTTCTACATTCTTATTTCTTCCCAAGATTTATGTGCTACTGTTCATACTCAATTGGCCAGATGGAGGTAAACAATTTCAATGAAAGTTCTTAAAGTAAATAGTTGCAATATAAATTCAGGAAATCATTTGATTAGTAGCAATATGTAACAGGGATTGTAGTCAAGCTTACATTAGAAAATTTAGCCCAAGACAATCATGATAATGAACCTTCAAATTGTAAATGCAAATAGAGAGTAGGAGAATAAAAGTGCAGATGCCGCTTCCTTAATGTTGCAGCTTCAATGTGTTCGAAGGATGTTATCTTCCAAAAAAATTCTCCAATCATGTTATACTCCTCTTTTCTCTTAGAAGTGTCTGATTTCTTCTTTTTTTAAGCTTTTGGACATATGTTTTTAGGGATCATTACACGTCTCCAGGGGATATTCTGTCCAAAAGGTGGTGCCGACATGCAGAGTAGGTGGCGCACAACCTTCCTACCATACGAGGTGCCAGGCATTCTTAAAACTTTTCAGGTTGTCCCTTATTTGCTTTTGCTCTGGACATCCCACCATTCTGCGGCCTAATTCCTGCAATACTTTCTTGTCATTCTCAACAAGTGTTAACTATTATGATATTTCAATGATTTAACGTTGGAGTGCTTGCTTTTCTTACTTGACCGATTCTGATGTGATTCGAGGGTTTATTTTTTTTTTTCTTCTGCAACACTACAGGACCATCAACGATTTATGCTTACAAGATCTTAAGATCGCTTGCTTTTGCAAGCTTGATCGACAAGAGAAAGGGTGTATAAACTTCTCTCGACCAATCGAATAATATTTATAATTCACGATCTAGTACTTCAACTAACGAGTAGCATCAAGAGGAAGACCGGGTCAAACTACAAGGAAACGCGAAGATTAGTTCCTCAAAGCTCATTTTTAGTTAAAGCGGTAAATAATAAGAGGGGGGTTGGTGTGGTTTGAGATTCGAATATGCGTGAAAGTAAAGTACAAGGAAAGTAAATGATAAAAATGCAATCAATCAAAATGTTCTAGCTTAGAAGAATAAAATTGTCCAACGTAATTTTGATAATCAAATTATCAAAATATGATTTTTAACTTTTTGTCTATGTCTAGCCCAATTGATTAGAAATCTAACCAATGGTCCTAATTGCCTAATTAACCAATATGAGTAGAAGAATCCATTCTAAACACTTGAACTACCTTCCCATGGTGATGGAGAAGAAAAAAACCGACATCGTCTCTATCAATTACATGAGGGAAATAAAGAAAATACAAGTGGAAGAGAGGAAATGAGGAAGAAAATTGGTTGGAGGCCAATTGGAATGATAAAAATTGACCTAAAAACGAAGAGGATTTAAATAATCATCGTAGTAGTGTCGTGGTACTGGGCCCTTCTTATCAAAGCGTAGGGCCGCACTTCTTGCAGCGTCGCTGCGGTGCATGATAACATAAAATTTGATCTTATTATCTTATGTCACACAACGCATGGATGATTATAACGCAAGTTTATGATATATGTTACTACTTCTAGATGTATGTGTTATTAATGAAATGCTGGTAGTATGCTATGCGTTGTCACAAGTTTCCTTGCGTTGAAACCAAGTATAATTCCACTGCAAGTTTCTCGGAGTGATCCGAGGTCGAACACAGGAATTGCGTTATTAATGCGTTACGTTCGTGATATATGGACTAGGGGTTTTTCAATTAATAAAAGATTGATTTATATAGGTATTGAAAATTGCGGTAAAGTAAAATTATGCGGTAAAGTAAAGTTGCGATAATAAAATAAAGTGCGATAAAAGTAAACCTAAGCTAATATGATACAAGATACAGGATACTGATACATGATACTGAGTTTGAGACTGACTGTGAAGATTATACAAAGGGTCGTGTTATGCGGTGGCAAGTCTTTATGTATGAAACAGAAATAGAAAGGGTAATTGATATAAACATCGCAAGTTCATTAATTACGTTAAAGATATAACTACGATTCCGCTTTCCCTTGGCATACACTTCTCGGTGATCGGTCGTGTTCTCATATCTCTGTGGTGAAACAGGGATGAATGTAATGAATGCAAGGTTGCTTCCATCTCTGGAAGTACTTCTCGCTTTAGTTAACACATTCTTCCTACCTTCTCTCGACAGGAGGAATGACATCTTCACTTCTGCTCTCACAGGTGAAGATGCCGTCTAGCATGCTTTAGCTAAACATATTCCTTTCGTTAGCACATATTAATTTACTTATTAGATTCATGCCAATTACCAAGGGATTAAAAAAACATCATGGAAAAAGCGATTAATGGAGGAACGGAAATAAACAGAAAGATGGAGATGAAAATGATCATGACATTCATTACTAATATTTAGCATCTGATACATGGTGCGAATGATAGACTAAGAAGATGAATACAATTGATGATAAAGAGATAGAAACAAATACAGAAAAGTACCAACGTCTTGACACAGATCTGAACGGTGGATGTGCTTGCCGGCGGATGGAGTGAATGTAGAGAATAGCTTCCCTCTCAGGCTTGCTCGTCCGGTAGAAGTAACCTTGATATAGAGCTTCCACGACGGGGATAGAAAAGATTTGCCGTGAGACTCACCTCTCGGCCTTATCTCTTAAATCTTCCCGAATCTTCTCCGATCAGGCTCTTCAGACCCGTTTCTCTCTCAATATACAAATATCAAAATATGCCCGTATCAAGTATATCTTCTCATAGAATTTCAGAGGCAATTTATAGGCTCAACTTTAACTCTCTGCAGTGTGGACCCCACTTTATTGTTATGGAAATTCCGGAAATGGTGGAGTGAATATTCCTTCTGTTACGCGATCAATCCCATCAGAAATGCACAACGGTCAGCTGTACACGTGTCTAGATCCTCCGCAATTGCGTTGCTCTTTTGCATCTTCGATCATTTGTCTGCATGCGGTGTTGTTTTTGATTACTGCATGTGGTTGAGATTGCAGTAATCGCTTAGCTCTTGATCGATTATCGCATGCGCCGTCATTGCGTTGATTGTCTATTCATTTCTGAATGATTGGCGCAATGCGACGTAGATGCGTTGTTCAGATTATCTTGAGCTATGAATGCATGCAATGACTTGATTTCCTGCAAAACAGAATGGAAACATCCTTTTCTACCATCACAATGGTGTCAGTGGGTGTATTGACGACAATTTACAATTCTTGCATTTCTTAGCTAATTTCCATACAATTGACGTAACTTTCCTTTCTTTTGGACGCAATATCTAAATAAATCAGTATAAATAACTTGTATTTCTACAAGTTATCACAACCCCAAATTTAGATATATGCTTGTCCTCAAGCATATATTCTACTAAGGCACTATTGCTCAATTCTTATCCTAATTTTTGCGTCGATTGGTTGCTTCGAATGCTCAACCTAGGCACATTACTTAACATCGAAATTTTCTTTTTATCCTTGAAAATTCATAACATAGCCCTACTTAATTCTTCTATACTATAAATTTTGTTATAAAATGCTTTTTTAGTTTTAAAAAGAATGTTTACCTCTTCTTGTCAAAACAAATTGATGCGTCTGGATGTGGTGCTCAAATTTTGCATCATTTATTAGAGACTGTTGATCATGGTTACACCCTTCGTTTTGGCTTCTCCCCACGGGTGTCATGCGAACATCCAACTATGGTTGTGTGCCAATCTCAACTTTAACTCATGAATTTCATAGGAGTTGTCTCTTATTTCTTTATGTTTCTTTTGCATTTTTCTCTTTTCATATTGCGTTGTTCTTAGAAACCCACCTTCGTTTTGGCTTGCTCCCACGGGTGTCATGCGAACATCCAACTACGAGCAGGCTCATTTCACAACTTTAACTCTTATCAGGTTGGAATTGTTTTTGAGGTATCTCTTGCACTAACATTGGAGTTTATATGATTTTTTTTTTAGAATAATTAGCGTTTTTTTCTTAATGACCGCATACTCTTGATCTCATCTGCTCAGACCTTCCCCACCCCCAAATTTAAAAATGCGCAAGATCCTCATTGCGTTGTTTAAACAGAATAGACAAACACTTAGAAAAAATCTAAAAAATAATGTTTGAGCAGAATTTTGAAGGATAAAAGGTAAAGCATTGCTATAGCTACAAATTAACTTAGTGTTATTTAGAAATTACAAAGTGCGAAAAATGTTTCTAAGTATATGCATATTATACATCATGGCAATGAATAACGCAAAATAAAAGATCAAGAATATTGCAAAGTTGACAAAGGATGATAAAGAAGAGGCACAGACATATGGAGATAATCGTTACTTAGTTGTATTGAGAATTAACTAAGTATACAAGAATTACAGATATCGCAATACAGAAATTTTTCCCTGTATAAAGAATCAATGAATTTAGATAAACCTAGAAAAATAATGAAGTGCAGTTATCTTTTGAATTTGATTCAGACGGGTGTAAGATTAAAAATTACACCGCGCTTCCATTAACACAAATACATTTTTGCTGAGGATGGGCAACAACGCATGTATTCCCGCAACACACCTCTTAACTCAACACATTTCTGGAGGACGGGCGCACGGTATTTCTACCAGCGCAACACTACCTCAACATAGTGCATTTTTGCTAAGGATGGGCAAAGAACACACACGAGCGCAACACACCCCTCAACGCGATGCATTGGGTGTAACGGACGCAAAGTGTATCTGTTATCATGGAATGCACCCATCATCGCGTTATATACCAATTTTTATTTTTCTTTTTAATAACGCATGCGGTGTTTAACTTTTCATCCAGTCATTCACAAAAATTTTAAGAACATTGCTACTAATGCATACGAATTAAAGGAATTAAATATGACATGGGAAGACACTAATGAATTAAATTGCAGGAAAATATAGAAAGCATTAAAGGCTAATTCTAATAATCAGTAAATAATGTAATTTTAGAAAGTAGTAAATAAAAGCTGTAAAGAAAGCAATTAAACATAGATATAGGGATGTTGATTGAACGGAGTTTTTTAGAGTTACTGCAATAGCATCCTTTGCAGGCGGTCAAGCTTGCCTGCACAATGCCATCAAGGACATTATTCACCTCCTTGCCTCATCCCGTAGTGTGTATGGGAAGAGATATAATCTAGTTCCTTTGGGAGTCACATTAGGTGTGGAGAATGCGTTGCACATTTCTTTCTGATGTGTTCCTGCGCGAAAAATACACTTGATCTTTGGGTCAATTTAGAATTTCTGGATCACTCCAGTACTCATAAACCGTCAGACTGCTCTCCGCGATAAAAAACTAGTACAAAGAGATCTGTCCTGCAAAATATCACAAATGTACTTAACATTAACCATTACCAATCCCCGACAACGGCGTCATAAACTTGATAACATAAAATTTGATCTTATTATCTTATATCACACAACGCATGGATGATTATAACGCAAGTTTATGATATATGTTACTACTTCTAATGTATGCGTTATTAATGAAATGCTGGTAGTATGCTATGCGTTGTCACAAGTTTTCTTGCGTTGAAACCAAGTATAATTCCGCTGCAAGTTTCTCGGACTGGTCCGAGGTCGAACACAGGGTTTGCGCAGTTAAGGCGTTACATTCGTGATATATGCGACCAAGGGTTTTTCAATTAATAAAAGATTGGTTTATACAGGTATTGAAAATTGCCGTAAGGTAAAATTATGCGGTAAAGTAAAGTTGTGGTAATAAAATAAAGTGCGATAAAAGTAAACCTAAGCTAATATGATACAAGATACAGAATACTAATACATGATATTGAGTTTGAGACTGACTGTGAAGATTATACAAAGGGTCGAGTTATACGGTGGCAAGTCTTTAAGTATGAAATAGAAATAGAAAGGGTAATTGATATAAACATTGCAAGTTCATTATTTGCGTTAAAGATATAACTACGGTTCCACTTTCCCTTGGCGTACACCTCTCGGTGATCGGCCGTATTCCCACATCTCTATTGTAAAACAGGGATGAACGTAATGAACGAAAGGTTGCTTCCATCTCTGGAAGTACTTCTCGCTTTAGTTAACGCATTCTTCAAACCTTCTCTCGACAGGAGGAATGGCATCTTCACTTCTGCTCTCACAGGTGAAGATGCCGTCTAGCATGCTTTAGCTAAACATATTCATTTCTTTAGCAGATTAATTTACTTGTTAGATTCATGCTAATTACCAAGGGATTAAGAAAACATCATGGAGAGAGAGATTATGGAGGAACGGAAATAGACAGAAAGATGGAGAAGAAAATGATCATGACATTCAATACTAATATTTAGCGTCTGATACATGGTGCGAATGATAGATTAAGAAAATGAATACAATTGATGATAAAGAGATAGAAACAAATACAGAAAAGTGCCAACATCTTGACACAGATCTGGACGGTGGATGTGCTTGCCAGTGAATGGAGTGAATGTAGAGAAGAGCTTTCCTTTCAGGCTTGCTCGTCCGGTAGAAGTAACCTTGATACAGAGCTTCCACAGCGGGGATAGAAAGGATTTTTCGTGAGACTCAGCTCTCGGCCTTGTCTCTTAAATCTTCCCAGATCTTCTCCGCTCAGGGTTCTTCAGACCAGTCTCTCTCTCAATATACAAATATTAAAATATGCCCGTATCAAGTATATATTTTCATAGAATTTCAGAGGCTATTTATAGGCTCAGCTTTGACTCTCTGCAGTGTGGACCCCACTTTATTGTTATGGAAATTTCGGAAATGATGGAGTGAATATTCCTTCTGTTACGTGATCAATCCCATCAGAAATGCATAACGGTTAGCTATACATGTGTCTGGATCCTCCACAATTGCGTTGCTCTTTTGCATCTTCGATCGTTTGCCCGCATGCGGTGTTGTTTTTGATTACCGCATGCAGTTGAGATTGCGGTAATCACTTAACTCTTGATCGATTGTCGCATGTGCCGTCATTGTGTTGATCGTCTATTCATTTCTGAATGATTAGCGCAATACGACTAGATGCGTTGTTGAGATTATCTTGAGCCATGAACGCATGCGGTGACTTGATTTCCTGCAAAACAGAATGGAAACATCATTTTCTACCATCGCAATGGTGTCAGTGGGTGTATTGACGACAATTTACAATTATTGCATTTCTTAGCTACTTTCCATACAATTGACGCAACTTTCTTTTCTTTTAGCCGCAATATTTAATTAAAGCAGTATAAATAACTTGTATATCTACAAGTTATCAGTGCACGTGTGTGCTTTGTTCGTTAAAATCTGTAGCGCGGTGACACTCCATGGTAGCACCATAGTGCTCTAGCCTGGTGCAACCTTTGGAATTAGCACCGAGCGCAGTGCTTGCAGGCGTTGCTGTGCTAGTCTCTAGGGGGTATTTTCGTCATTTTTTCTCCTTTAAGGTCCGGTTGCTCTAGTTAGTTCCTAATTGCTCCAATTAACCCTACAGGGTCTGTCATGTACCATAATGCATGAATTACTCAAGATCCTACTATTGAGATGTACGCCCTAAGGCCTCGTAGTTAATAAGTTATTTGAAACTGAAGGAATTGAATCCACAATGGAAGCGAATGAAGGCCTTGTGTAAGTGAATTTCGTTTTGGAAAATACTCAAAACCAAAGAAACATACAAAAGGATAAATATTATTATAAACCTATAAGCATGCTTACTAAAATACAGAGAGGACAAAGGAAAAGAAACACTTACCCTTGGTGTATTTCTTTCTTCTCGTTCTCCTCTTCCAAAGTCATGAACAATGCTTTTCCTCCTTTGACCAATACAACACAAGAACAAATCTCCAACATTGGATACCAACACAAAAATCTTACTTGCTATTCTCAAGGTAAGAATTTAAGGAGATGTGAGCTCTTTGATTTTTGGCAGGAAAAGTAAAATTTGAGAGTTTCTTGAGAGAGGGTTCTCGAAGAGGGGATGTTGCAAAGAAAAAATAAAAAGGATTGTTCCCACAATGGAAACATACGAAAGATAAAAAAGAGGAAGACAGAAAGAAAGATAAGCTCACAACTATTAAGCATACTTTTCTACTAAATTTACAGAGAAGAAAAAGGGAAATGGAAACTAACTCTTGAAGAACCGATTCTTCATGTTTCCTTTCAAGTGACACTATGAACGGATCTCCTTCGCTTCCCACAAACTCAGGAACATAACAAGGTTTAGAATACCACAATGAGGACACCACCACAATGTTACTTTGTTATTCTCAATTTGAGAATCAGGAGAGTTTAGTGGGCTTCCTTGATAATTTTGGTGAAAAAGGTGAAAGAGGAAGAGTGTTTTTTGAGAGGATTTTGCAGAGGAAGGAGATCAAGGTTGGAAGGGAGAGTCTATAGAATTTTTCACATTGAAGTGAGAGCTCTACATCACTCCTCTACCATTTTTCATTTTGAGAGAATTGTGTGAGGGAGTTATCCTCCGGTATGTGAAATTAACTCCCATGGAGTTAACTTTTTGAAATTCAAAATTTCAAATTTAATTTAATTATATTACATTAATATAATTAAATAGAATTTTATATTATATCCTACATAATATATAACCTATAGTTTATTGTATCACATATAATATGATCTATATTTTATCTCTCATATAACCTATAAAATTAATATGAATCAAATTCACATTAATTTTAACCTATAGTTTATATATGGGTCATATTCATATAATTAATATTGAATTATATTCAAGTATTTGTTTATCTCAATAAACTTTATATTATAATGTATCAACATATATTATATTAATTGTATCACATACAATTAATTTCCTTTAATTAATTTGAACAATTCAAATTAATCCAAAATTAATTAGATTCTCATTAATCCTTAGTGAGCTAACAAGGGACCTTATGGACCTACAAATTGATGCTCCAATGATATGAAATTAATTAATTAAACTCTATAATTAAATTAATCCCCATTCATTTACTGCTCGTCACTCCACTAAATACGGACAATTGCATTCTTCGCACTGTAGATATATTTTTGTGTCCATTGGCGTCGATAGGAATTTAATATTATTTTTTAAACCCCTTTCCTCAACAAAAGTTATTTGTAAATTTACCGAACCAGTACTTATACTGTTGGGTAGCATAAGTGGCAAATACGAGGTCAAACAACAGAAAGACCAAGAATTAAATCTCTCTAAAACTAAATTTGACTGTGGAAAGTAATAAAAACGAGGGAAGGGATTTTGTTGTTTGATTGACAGGAAAACTAAATGGGAAAATTAAAATGCAGAAAAGTAAAATAGGTTGAGAAAGAGAGATGAAAAACAAGATCACCTTCGCCAGTTTAGATATTGTAAGATTTTCTATGAAATAATTTATTAATTATGAAAACAATTATGAACTAACTGTTTCTTAAACCTAGTTGAATGTAGGGACAACCCCATACAAACTCCCTAATGAGAATCAACTTGTCGTTAATCCCTAAATTAACTAAACTCATTAAGAAGGCAATTTACTTAGTTAATTGCATTACGATCTTGGATTGATTAAGATATTAAGCAAAAATGACAAATTCTACTGTAATACATTCCCAATCTTTAGGTTTTGTTATCAATTAGGTGATCCTAGATAGCCTAGAAATCATGCCATAATTCAAACTAAAACCTATAGCTACTGAATTGAGCATGCTTTCAATGCAATTATAGACATAAAAAACACATATAACAAAGAAAAAAATACAAGAAATTTGAATCGTCAATCCATCAATCCTATATGCTTGTGCTAGAAATTGAATAAAAGAATGGAAATCATAAAGAACCAGAAAGATCTAATAAAAGATCCATAACAAATCTCATAAAATTCAAGAAAATCCCTACAAACCTAAACAACCGACATCGTGTCCTTCAACTATTCATCAAATCTTACTCACGATGCCAAGATTTGCAATTAAAACTAAAAAATAATGGAAATCCTATGAGTTTTGGCCTATAATGGCCAAAATTGAGTAACATGCTCTCTAAGGTGGCCTAACTCTCCTCCCTCCCTTAATTCGGAAAGAACACTTTTATACAATAGGCAGAGTGTTGCAACACTAATAGAAGCATTGCGACGCTCTTATCGATAACAGTTCTCGAGCTTTGGGGTAGAGGCGCGATGCTGCATGTGACGCTTGCTTGCGGTGAGCGTGCATGCGCGATGTGTTGGCGTTTCATTAATCATTGCAGCGTTGCAACACTAAGGTAGCATTGCGACGTTGCGCTGTATACGAGCCCACTGCCTTAAAGCATTGTGTTGTAGCGTTAAGTGAGGGTTGCAACGCTCTGGTCAAGGGTATTTTGGTCATTTTTCCTCCTTTGAAGCTCAGATGCTCAAATTACCTACAGATTGCTTCAAGTTAACCCCATTTGACATCTTGAGCTCGATTCTACCTCTTTGGTGCTCAATACCTACAAAATAGCATAATTAATATCTAAAATCCATTAACAAGCCTAAATTAAGCCTAGGGAAATATTACTTTTATAGCTCTAACAATTGGATATTACCAATCAACAGTGTATTGACCCTTAACATATTGCTCGTAAGTACAATTGGGTTAAAATTACTATTTTACTTCTATAGTTACATCTAAATCCTTAAGTACTATTGATCCCTTTAATGAACAATTAATCATGGTCTAATTATAACCGAACCCCTTTCGCGCCAGGAGAGGGTATGGCGCCACATTGTTCAAGACTCGGAACCAACCCTTAAAGGAGTAGTTTATCTATTTACCATAACAACAGGAAGAAGTGAATTTCTTCTTGTGTAGTTGTGTTCCCAGCTCCCTTATTAGACGATTCTCCCAAATGGTAGGCATATTGAATTGGCGAATCTAGCCACCCTCACCCATGAAGATCAAAGGATTGCCCTCATAGGCAAGAGTTCACAACTCACTCCAAATTAAGGTCATGTAACCTATGATTTGTTGGGGTTAATGCCCTAAATCTCATAGGGTTCTATAGTTTGTAATTGTATTGTACAAACATTTTATTTATTTAATAAAATATGAGGTTCTTTATTTGACATTTAGTAGCATTAAACCCACAAAGCAATAAACTAACATTAAAGGTTATCTTTGTAGCTTAAACATGTATATAGAGATATACAGGTGAATCATGTTTAAGTGATAACCTAAATGGTCTGTAGTAGATGGATAAGGATGGATACGTTAGGTGACATTAAAAGTATGACCCATTTTGTTGATGTTACAATTGTTGTAAAGTGCTACAAATGATTTGATCCCGATCATTCATGTGGAGACATATGAGCGGGGATATTCTATATAAAAGATTTTGTATAAGACCGGACCACGAATGACTAGTCTCATTATATAACGCCATTCATAATAGAGACTTGCATTTCACGAGGATGACCATAGGGGATATGACCTAAATCTTGAGTGACTTGTGAACTCCTGCTTATGAAGACGGTCCTTTGATTTGTATGAGTTAGAGTGGCTAGATCGCCGACTCAACAAGCCTACCATTTTGGGAATTCATCTAATTGGGGAGCTGAGAACACAACTACATAAGAGAGAATTCACTTCTTCCCTGATGTAGGGGAAAATAGATAAATTGCTCCCTTGAGAGATGATTCTAGGCTTGAACAACGTGGCGCCACACCCTCTCTTGGTCCGAGAGAAGTCTAGTCATAGTTGGACTATGATTTATTATTCATTAGTGGGATCAGTGGTACTTAAGGAGTTAGATGTAACTACAAGGGAAAAATGGTAATTTTGGCATAGCTGTACTTACGAGCAATTTGTGAAGGGTCATTGCACTATTGATTGGTTATATCCAATGAACAAAGAAATATATCTGTAGTGCAAATAGTGCAGCTGTCGGTCTTTAGTGGAGTGCTTGACAGTTGGAGCTTAATTAATTATTCATGTACTGTTGGGGTTTCAAACTACAGGTCCATGAGGTCCCTTTTGTAGCTCAATGGGGATTTATGAGAATGAATTTTGGATTAATTTGAATTGTTCAAATTAATTGAGGAAATTAATCATATGTGATACAATTAATTTAATTTAATTATATATAATATAATTACTATAATGTATTTGATACATTAAAATTTAAAGTTTATTTGAGAGGGTATAAATATTTGAATATGATTCAAATATTAATTATGTGAATTGGATTCATATAATTAATTTAGGGTAATTGCAATTGGTAGCATTTTTAGGAATAATAACCAAGTGTATAGCATCATTTAAAAAAAATTGCAAATATAGAAAAGTCTATCAGCGATAGACTTATATCGTTAATAGACTCCCAAGTTTATCAGTGATAGATTTCTATCGTTGATAGACTTTTACCAGTGATATGGTTTATCACTAATAGACTCCTACCAATAATATGGTCTATCATTGATAGACTATTTTAATTTGGCCATATTTGTATTTTTTTTTTACATTATGTTATATCTGCTAATACTTTGGTTCTAATGTCTATATTTACAACTGTCCCTTAAATTTAATATAAATGAGATTTATATTAAATATAGTAGAGCGAATTAAACTATAGATTATATTGCATTGGATACAATATTAAACTATAAGTCATATGCTATATTTGATATAACATATAGTTTAATATTATATGATAATGTTGTTATCATATATATATATCAATGTTCCTCTCTACTACGTTAGTGGGAAGCAAAAGGAGTGAGGTTGGTAGTTCTTCATTTTCTTCATCCTTGAGTTAGGTTACAGAAAAGGTTCTGTAATTTTTCTCTACTTCCCAAAATCTCTCAATTCTCTCAATTAATTCTTTCTTTCACCAAAAAGCCAGAGCCCACACACTCACGGACTCTTATCCTAAATAGTACAGAAGAAACCATTTTGGTAATGGCCATTTGGAAAAATTAGCGTTTACTGTTTGTAACTTTTGGAGAAGAGAAAACATGAAGAAATCGTTCTTCAAGGGTAAGACTCATCTCCCTATTCTCTTTTCTAAATTTATGATTAGAGCATGCTTTAATTTTAATCTCAATATGTATAACATTTTTGTATGTTCTCTGTAAAATTATTTATGTAAAATTTGGAATTTGGGTCCGATCCCATTTCTGCTCAAGGACCTTCAATGGTTCCTTCATGATCATCCTGGTAAAACGTAAGTCTCTTCTATTGA
The DNA here is from genome assembly GCF_027475165.1 of Benincasa hispida. NCBI lineage: Eukaryota > Viridiplantae > Streptophyta > Magnoliopsida > Cucurbitales > Cucurbitaceae > Benincasa > Benincasa hispida. Next base: position 24,955,605 of record NC_143487.1, read on the forward strand.
TGGCGTTATAAAGAGACACTAATCATTTCGTGATCTGGTCTTATACAAACTTTTTGTATAGGATATTTCCGCTCACATGTCTCCACATGAATGATCATGATCAAATCATTTGTAGCACTTTACAATAATTGTAACAATTACAAAGTGGAACGTATTTGTAATGACACCAGAAAAGGTACCCAATCTTATTCATCTACTACAGACCGTTTAGATTATTACTTAAACATGATCTACCTGTATGCCACCATACCATGTTTAAACTACATCCAATAACCTTGGATCTTAGTTTATTGGTTTTGGGTTAATGCAACTAAATTTCAAATAAAATAATACTTATTTTATTAAATAGATAATCTGTTTGTACAAATAAAGTTTACAAACTACAAGGCCACGAGATCTAGGGCATCAACCCCAATAATCTTCCACTTCTTTTAAAGCTAGTTGGGTATACAAATACAAAGTCAAGTACAGTACACAAAATAATATACTAGGGCATACACTACGTGCCTTGTAAAAATCTCTCACTTGCCCTAGACTAAATGATACATACCTCGTAGACCTAGACTCTCTAGGTGACCCTCAAACACTAGCCCTGAGAGCCTTTGTAAATGGATCAACAACATTGTGCTCCAAAGGGATCTTTGTGATGACCACGTCCCCTTGATGCACAATCTCTCGGATAAGATGATATTTGTGCTCTATATGCTTCCCATGTTTGTGCCTTTTAGGCTCCCTAAAATTCACCACAACACCACTATTATCACAATAAAGGATAATGGGATTTGACATGTTTGGAACAACTTCAAGACCAGTAAAAAACTTCCTAAGCTATACCACCTCCTTGGCAGCTTCAAAATTCGTTACGTACTCTAACTCCATGGTAGAGTTAGCTATGAAACCTTGCTTTGTACTTCTTCAGACCACAACTCCTCCATTAAGAGTGAACACTGATCTTGAAGTAGATTTGCTAGAATCTTTATTAGTCTGAAAATCAGAGTTATTGTATCATGTACGGATCAAATCTTAGATGCACACATAAGCATGTAGTCCCTCGTTCTCTAAAGATACTTAATGATGGTTTTAATGGTTGTTCAGTGATCTAATCTTGAATTAGACTGATATCTACTGACTATCTCTACTGCATACCAAATGTTAGGTCTAGTACATAACATTGCATACATTAGTCCAATCCATCTTATTTCCTTAACGTCTTGAGGTATCTTAGGACACTGTTCCTTAGGCAAGACAATTCCTTGCCTGAAAAGTAATAAACCACTCTTAGAATTCTACATCAAATATTTGACAAGCATCTTGTCAATGTATGATGCTTGAGACAAGGTTACCGTTTTATTCTTATGATTCCTGAAGACCTGGATTCCTAAAACAAACTTCTCCTCTCTCAAATATTTTGTTGGGTTTTATGCCCTAAAATTATTAGATAGTAAATGTTATTAATTTACTGTCATCAATAAAGAGTTATAGATGTTAATCCAATAAATGTTATTGTTTGTGTTGATTGTCTATTTTGTCTTAATAATCCTAAATCCAATAAAATAACATGCAAGGCTTCCTTATGAATCTTGAACTGTATGTGGAGACATACAGGGATCAATGTTCCAGATACAACCTGAAGGGTCTATAATATAGGGATAAGGGTGGGTATCTTATCCTGGCAATACTATGAATATGACCCACTTTGTATTTGATACTAACGCAATGATCCAAGCGTTTGTGTAGTTGACATGCAAGTGGGTGTATCATATGAAATGAGTTTGCATAAGACATACCGTGAAATAGTAACCACAAGATGTAACACCGTTCACTAGTCAGGTTCCTATTTTAATAGGATGACCTAGGTAACTTTGTTTTAATCCTGAGTATATTATGAACTCTTGATCACGAGGGATTATCCTTTGATTTGTATGGGTGATGGTGGCCAATTCCTCGACCTAATATGCCTACCATTTTAGGAACAAGATCGAGTGGGTAGATGGGAACATAATAATATAAGATGGAATTCACTCATTTCCGCCTTAAGGGTAAGTAGATGAGTGTTCCCCTAAGTGGTGTCTTCGAGACTTGAATAAAGGGCCTTACCCTCTCATTGGCCCAAGAGGCATTTCTATTTATTGGTTGGAGCATAAATAGGTTGTTCATTAAAGGAGCACTGGTACTTAAGGAGTTAACGGTAACCCAAGGGTAAAATGGTAATTTGACCTAGTTAGAGTTACAAACACTCGTGAGGGACTAACTTGCTGTTATTTGTCTATATCCGTGAACACAGAAATATATCTGTAGTGAAAAGAGTGCAACTGTAGGTCTTTAATAGAGTGTACCCACAATTAACTAATATTTATTAACTTGGTTAATGAGTTTAACCAATTAATCTCATATCGTTGGAGCTTCTGATCTACAGGTCCATCAGGTCCCCTTGTTAGCTCACTAGAGGATATTTAAGAGAGTTGGTTTGAATTGTTCAAATTAATTTGAGGAAACCATATATTAATGTGATTAATATATGATTGATTATGGATATGATCTATAATTCAAATTAAATTGGAAAGTAATATTTGAATAAGATTTATTTAATTAATTTAAGTGAATTAGATTCACAAAGAATTAATTAATAGAGAGATATTACACATATACCTACAATGTTTATGATAATTAAATATATATACATTAAATTGGATTTAATGTATAAATGGTTATTTAATTAATGTGCAAATTAAATTAAATAAGTGTTATTTAATTAATTGGGTTAATTAATTAAATAAATGTTGATTAATTAATTAATTGTGGAAAAGGGAAATAGGAAAAGGATTAAAAAAAAGGCTTGGCCCTTCTCTATATAAAGACTTCTCTATGGCCCCTTTGGGAGACATAGACACTAACAATACACAACACACAAGTGTAATTGTGTAAAATTTTTCCTAAGCCACAAAGAGAATCCTCTCTACTCTCCAAAATCCTTCTCTATATAAAGACATCCCTATGGCCCCTTTGGATACCACCTATCCCTCTATTGGAATCCTAAAGAATAATGAGGTTACTCTCGTGGTAGTGTTCAAAATTGTTCAAGAAATCGTTCTTGATCAATATCGTTGGAGGAGCCGTCCATTGGAACTTCGAGAGGATTGTTCGTAAAGCTTAAGAATCTACAAAGGTAAGAATGGTTCTAATTTTTTTTCCCTAAAACATTGTATATTACATGTTTATATTCTGTTTTAGTATATTGATTTCGTTTATGTAAAAATCGAATTGTGGGATGGAAGGCGTTCACAACGCTTCTATTGCAGGATTCGATCCCTTTACCTGGTATGAGAGCCAATTTCTTGCATCCACGTTCTTTATATTTTGTGAAACAAAATCAGTTTAGAAGTGGGTTTAATATTATGTATTTGGAATGTTTAAATGCTGGTTTGCAAGATTGGATGTTTTCGATTTTGGCACATAGATTATTTTTAATTTGATTAAATTGTAAGAGTCCGTTGTATTTTTTGGGCAATTTAATTCTTGCTTCGAGTCTGTAAATCCATGTCAATTGAAAGAGTAACGGTTGTTAAAGAGATTGGAAAGAAACGGAAGTATTGAGAGCAAGTTCGAAGCCAAAAATGATGTGAATAGCAACATTCTACCGCTCAGCGTCACGACGCTATTATCGCAGCGATGCAATGGTGAAAGGTAGACACAACATTAAGCACTCATAGCATTGCAACGCTGCGCTCAACGTTGTTACACTCCAAGTCTCGATGGAGTGCTGGCGATGCGCGCAAGGACGGTTCGACTGCAGCTGTTTTGACCTAATTTTCTTTATATTATTTAATTAATATTAATTTAATTAAATTAATATAATAGTTATATGAATTTGATCAATTAATTTTGCATTAGGGTGCAAAAATGGATTTATTTTTGTTGTTTAAATTAATTTAATTATGCGTTGAATGGATGTTTAAATTAATCTTTGAATTCATATTACATATTGTATGTCATAGATTCAAAAATTTCCACCTTACGATAAACATGTACATGCATCATAAATAAATATAAAGGGTTATATTTTATAGATGCATGCTTTGAATCTATATATGGCTTAATCAACCTTCCTATTCATTGCTAGGCTATAGATTGACATATATGATATGTGATATGCAATTGTGTGTTAATCATCGAGTAGGAAAAATTAAAGTGTGTTGATGATAGTCTAGATTTCGATTGTCTGATTTAGGTTTTGACTTTAGTTTTTTTTTGTATTGAAAAAATTTAATATAATCTTGATAGTGGTATATCTAAATTACATTAGCTATGTTAACTAATATGTCAAATGTAAAGTATATCCGTTAATTCGTTCTATTTTCGAAATTTTGAAATGATTTCGATGGAAATGTAAGTTACATATTGGTTGATTGATAAACTAGATTTAGAGAGGAAGAAGAACATATCAATAATGTTTTTTTTTCTATATCAATTTGCTAATATACCAAATATGAAGCATTTCTTTTAAAATAAAATACTTTAAATATAACATTTGGTATTTCAATTTTACATTGATAATAATTTTTGTTGTTTGTTGTTTATATCTATTTTATGTACTATTTTGGTTCTTTTTTTAGTTAATTATACTGAATCTACCTTTATTTCAACCATCTTTTTCTTTGCATAAACATATAATACAAAACAATTAATTGATACAAGTATTGGGTTTTTTATACCAAAAGAAAAAGACTTGTACATAAAAACTTTTAATAAATGGGGCTGATACAAGTATTGAAAAAACAATTACAGATTATTGTATTAATTAACAATGTGTTATTTTTCATGTTGTGGTTGCGCATATACTTGATGGCAAAATAGCATTGTGTTTTGGATTTGGAGCAGACCATGGGACCGGCCCCTTAGGCATGCAAGTAAGGATCATTGAGGCAGGGGTTGGTGCTGTTGCACCCATTCCATTAGGATTAAATGTTGTAAACTCATAAGAGCTTGGAGGAAGGGATATTGATGACTCAGGTACCTCAACAATAGATTCTCTAAAAGTAGGAATTGTAGCTTCCAAAGTTACTGGAGCTTATACTGAATCGAGCATGATTCTAGAAGTTGCCATGAGCGTGGATGGAGAAGAAATGACAAGGAGGAAGAAGAATGTGAAGAATAAAGTATCATGTTGAAATGCCATTGAACAGAAATGAAAAACTTGAATGCAAGATAATAAGTGAAGGATACTTCAAGTTTTTTAGATTTTGGGTAAATAAGAGATGTGTTATGGTGTCGTGGGGAGGAACTTAAATAAGATGGTAGAGAGAGAGAGGATGGTCTAAACATGGAAAATACAATTGTCATATTGGTGTTTTTGTTACCAAACTACCTTTTCATTCTAAACTTGTCAAAAACTCAACTTGTTAAGTTGCATCTATTGGAATATAGAAACATGCAGTGGAAGAAAACAAGATCATTAAGCATTCTAATTCATTAATTTTGACATCAAAATTATGCATATTCATGGGGTATTAAGAGGGTTTCATAACATACCTTTGAAGATCCTCTTCAAACTCGAAATGTAGCTGCAATGTTCTCCAATTCTTATCGTGGACCACCACTAGAACTTCCCTATTATTTTCTAAAAGCCTTAGATTGAGTCATGAGACTCAAAACAAGTTTGAACTTAGGGAATTGGAGGAGTGGTTTTCTGGTTTTTCAGCTTGTTGAAGAACAACTTCTTCAACCTTCAAAAACTCAGCAATTCAACAATTGCATCATCTTTTCCACTCAATTAAGAGTTGTTTTATTACATGACTCTCATGAAAAACTGATCACCTCAAGTGATACTAGCAATCTCTTGAATTTGGTGGTGGAATTATATGTAAGAAGGTAGAACCTTCTTGCTTGAAAGTGGAAAAATCCCACATTGGGAGGATTTTTCCCAATTTTCAATTTCACCTTTTGATTTTGAAATTGATTTGAAAAATCAAAATATTTTTCCAATTTTATTTCTATAATTAAAGTTGAAATGTTATTGATTTTATAAAAATTAATTCAATAATTAAATTTTCTAATAAAATTAATAATTAATTAAATAATTTACTTAATTCTATTAATTTAATATCAAATATTAAATTAATTTGTCACAATTCCACCATATATCCCTTTTCATTAAATTAATATTTAAATCATATTTATATATTAATGATTCTCCAATTACGTTTAACTCCAAAATTAAACGTGTAGTTATATCACATATAATTACTAATTCCCTTAACTCTAATTTGAACGTTTCAAATTAACTTATCACGCTACTCTAATGCTAATTCATTTACGAGCGAGTAGGGGGACCTCTTGGACCTAGAGATCATGGACTCCAACGATCTGAGTTTAATTGACTAAACTCTTTCATACTATATATTAAAATTGTTATATAACCAGTGGAATGAAGTGTGTGAATGCTTGTTTTTCATGAATGATTTATACAAATTTTATATTTATCAAATGAAAATTGAATTTGCATTGAGGATGACATTACTTAGGAATTGAAAAATTTTACCTCAATGTGAATGTCGCTACAATATAACTGTTGTATTTAATCGATGTCATTAGATGCAAATTTAGAGGCTTTAATAAATCATTAAAATATAAGTGTTATAGTTTTAATGAGATAGTTTAAAATCTATAATCAAGAGTTGCATGCAAACATAGGTCCAAATTAATTTTAAATAGTTTAAAATTAATTTGGACCTATGTTTGCATGCAAAGCTAGACTTATGTTATTTCTAATTAGATTAAGAATAGGTTAATTCTTTTTAATTTGTTTTAATAGGATTAAAATGAATTTAACTAAAAGATTAAATTTATATAAGAATTGCCCTAAGTGACCTTTGTCTAATGAAGGTTATATCTAGGAGAGGGTATTTAAGTTGACAAAAACGGAACACCTCCACTTGGGAATCGACCTGAAAGGTGAATTGGGAAAATATTTTATAAGCATGCAATAAATTATTGATTTTATTAAAAGTGTTTAATAAATGAAATCAAGTATCGTTAAATTATTCAATATAAATGTTATATTGAGTAAATTTAAAAAGATTTAGATAAATTCATTACCAAGGTTTTAACTAAGTATAATAAAATCCTAAAAATATTAAAATACTTTAGTGGGAGGATATTAGCATATGTGATATATCAAATTCAGTTCTCACATCCCTAAGAATTTCTTTATTGTATATGTGATATATCAATATAAATGTGATATATCAAATTCAGAGTTCCTTTAATTGGTATAAGAGCTAGGTTGTTCTGATATTCCAAATTTCATTACTGTATTGAACTTTCTTTACAGTCATGGTGGGTTTTAAGTGTTCTACAATGCGTTTAAAAGTTAAATGTGTCTGTGGATGTGTTGATGGATGTTTACGGGATGATTGCTTCTGTTAAACCTTTCTTTAAGTTTACAAAGTGTTAATTTGTAAAGGCCCCTATGTTTTTAGGCATAATAAACAAGCAATCGAGTTTGTATTCAATGTGTTTTGAGTGTTTTAAGTCGTTCGTGATGAAGTTTCAAAGAAGATCAAAGGTTGGTTGCATCATGTAGCCCAGGCTAATGATCGTTAAAATTTGGCTAAACGATCGTGTAGAAAAGTTCTACCTGATTGTGTAGTATTTACTAAACGATCGCATGGCTGATGCTAAACGATTAAGTAAAGCGTTTACTCTATCGTGTTGCATTGGCTGCTCGATCGCGTAGAGGGGGTAAACAATTGCATAGAGTTTATGATACTCGTCGCATGATAGGCACGTAGACTAAACGATCGTGTAGTCCAGCATGCTTCATCGCATAGTCACTGGCTACTTGATCACCCAGTATACGATACTTGATGCTTGCTTTGTGGTCGTTTAGATGATCATGCTTCACCGTATAGTTGTTGTCTACTTGATTATTTAAGGCATGTGTTACACGATGTGCGCTCCACGATCGTGTGACCTTCATGCTTCATAGCATAGTCATAGACACTCGATCCATGCTAAACAATCATCTATGCTCATACAACGTTGCTAGACGATCACAAGGAGTTGTTACACGATCAAAGAGATGCTATTTTTCCCGAACGGTTCAAGACCCGGTTCGCCTGTTTGAGCTGGTGGACTCTATGCTCTTTGTAATAGTTAGCTTTATTCTTCAGGATTTGAGGTTAATTATCTCGGTTCATTAACTTTTATCTAATGTACATGCGATGTATGTTTGTTTATATACCATAATGTATGACATATAGATTTAAAACCCACCTTAGGTTATGCATTAATGGATCATCTTTATATTATAAGGGTTATATATAGTAGATCGCATGATAAAATTTCATCAAAGCATGCTCATGCATCATATAATATAAGAGTTATATTTATGCATGCATTAAGCATAATCATGCATCATCTTTATATTATAAGTGTTATAGTATAAGGGTGTATGAGAGCATGTATGCTTGGTTCATTATTTTGTTATATAAGGGTTATATAAAAGTGGTAATGAATAAACAATGCATGAAGCATGACACTTAGGTTTATTTATAAGAGTTATAAATGCCTTGAGAATGTGTTGCTTCGCATCGTGGATGGTTTTAGTTATTTCCTTTTATAAGAATTATAATGAAAATTAGAACTCAAATCAATAAGAAAGAGTTGCATGCGAACCTAGGTAAAATCATGTTTTAAAAGGGTTTGAAAATTTTATTGAGATAAACCTAAGTTCATAGTTCTAATGAGATTAGAAACCTAAGTTTAATCTTTTAAATCAGTTTAATAGGATTAAATTGATTTCCATAAAAGATTAAATTTTTAATAAATCTATTTATAAGGGACCTTTTTTCTAAGGCGGGTTCTCGCTAGGTTGGGGAATTTAAGCTAACGGAAACGGAACACCCTTACTTGGGAACCTACTTGGAAAGGTGAATTAGAAAGATTTACTTCAAGCATGCAATAGTTGATCAAAGAGTTCTTTAAAGTGTTTAATGAATGATGATCAAAGTTATTCAAAAGTAAGAGTTACTTTTGGGCAAACCTAAACAGTCACTTAGTTAAAATAATTAGCCATGTTTTTTTAAGTAAACTAAACCCTAGGTTTTAAAATACTCAGTGGGAGTAAAAGATATATATGATATGTCAATTTCACTCACGTTTCTCCCTGAATGTTCACACCGATTCATGCTTGGCCTCGTGGTGTCCTGGGAGCATTCCTCTTCAGATGGTGTTTGCATGAGTCAATATCAAGGTGGACAGAGAGAGTATTTATAATAAGTGGGTGAAGAATGAGTGTAACATGTCCTGCGGTCTTCTTCATTGGTTTGCATTGTGAGACCTTCTTGCATGGCCTCGTGGCGCCCTAGGAGGGTCCCCCTTTGGATGGTTTGTGCGGTTGGTCAATATCAAGGTGAACTCCAGAAATGGATAGGTTCGCTTTAGTTTTTGCCCCAATCAGATTTTTTCCCTTCGATTTGGTTGCTTGGGGTGGAACTCTAGGATCTAAAATGAAGGGTCACATTATGGAAAATTGTTAAGCAAGTTAATGATTTCTTGACCAAATCAATGATGGCTAATCATTATAGGAACAATAGTTGTTCTATTGTAATGATTGGTTGAGAATGTCTCAATTCAGAGGAGGGATAAATTGACTACTCTTCGTTGGCTTTTGTCCTAAACCACTGAAGCATCATTGCAAAACTAGATGTCACATGGGGTCATTTAGCTTTTGCTAAACCAAATTGGACTTGTTTTCAAGAGTATTTGCTAAAATCAAATGTAGATCAATATGTTTGTTTTCTAGCATGTCACTATATGATTTTCCATTAGTTTCCTTTTCTAATTTGAATGATTACATACATTGGAAAGAGTCTCTTAAAACATATTTCATGGTAAATGACCTCAAGTTTGTCATGGTTGAGGAGTGTCATCAAGTCCCAAACCCTGATGCACCGCGAGATGTTCGTAATGCATATGAGGTTTGGATGAAGGCTAATTCAATAGCTCGACTTCACATTTTGGCAAGCATACCTGATGCATTGGCCAAAAGGGTTGAGAACATGATCATTCCACGTAAGATCATGGACTCGTTGCAAGAATTGTTTGAACGTAAGTTCTCACTTTTTGAGCAACTGGGATGGATGAAAAGGAAACCAGTGGTGTCAGTTTCCAAGATAATGTCCAGTCCTTCTTGAATGTCAAGGGACTAAAAGAGAAAGCAATTGTTACTGATTCAGATGAAGTTCATCGAGAGAATTGTTCTCTGAAATGGAAGTTGGAGCTTATATAGGTTATGATACTTATCCCACTACTCTCCAGAAGAGGAAGAAGTCTAAAGATAGTAAATGTGATTTATTTATCTTGGAGACGTGTTTGGTAGAGAATGATGATTCTGCCTGGATACTTGATTTAGGTGCTACTGACCATGTAAGTTCTTCCTATCAAGGATTTAGTTCCTAGAAAGCGTTGGGAGTTGAAGAGTTGACTCTTCGAGTCGGTACTGGTGAGGTTGTTTTAGCTGTGCTATAAGTAGGCTAAAATTATTTTTGGACATGAAACGTTATCTTTTACTGGATAATATTTATGTAGTTCCTTATACCAAGAGGAAATTAATTTCAGTTTCTTGTCTGATTGAACAAGGTTATTCCATCTCCTTTCCCTAATATAAAGTGTTTATTTTTAAGAATGGTATGGATATTGGTTTTGGTTGAATGAAAAATAACTTGTATGTACTAAGGTCGTTAGTCGTAAAAGCCTTGCTTAATACTGAAATGTTCAGAACAGCAACAACTGCAAAAAGATCAAAGGTTTCTCCTAAGGAAAACACCCATCTTTGGCATCTAAGATGAGGTCACATCAATCTCAATAGGATTAAGAAGTTGGTGAAATGTGGGCTTCTAAATGGTTTAGAAGAAAACACTTTACTGGTATGTGAATCATGCCTTGAAAGCAAGATGACCAAACGACCTTTTACTGAAAAAGGTTATAAAGCCAAGGAAACGTTGGAGCTTATACATTCAGAACTCTATGGTCCGATGAGTGTTAGAGCCCAAGGTGGGTATGAATATTTCATCTATTTCATAGATGATTATTCAAGATATGGGTATTTATACCTAATGCAACATAAATCTGATGCTCTTGAAAAGTTGAAGGAGTATAAGGCTGAAGTTGAAAATTTGTTAGGTAAGAAGATAAAAACACTACGATCTGATCGTGGTGGAGAGTATATGGACTTAGAATTCCAAAAATATATGATAGAACATGGAAACACGTCCCAAATCTTGGCCCTAGGTACACCTTAGCAGAATGGTGTATCAGAAAGGAGAAATAGAATCCTGTTAGACATGGTTTGGTCTATGATGAGTCATGCTCACCTTCTAGACTCGTTTTGGGGATTTACAGTGGAGACTGCAGTTTATATTTTGAACAATGTTCCCTCAAAGAGTGTTTCTGAAACACCTTTTGAGTTATGGAGAGGCCATAAAGGTAGTTTATGCCACTTCATGATTTAGGGATGTCCGACCCACGTGCTTGTGGCTAACCCTAAAATTTTGGAACCTCGTTCGAAAGTTTGCCTATTTGTAGGTTACCCCAAAGAAACGAGGGGTGGATACTTCTATGATTCAAGTGAGAACAAGGTGTTTGTATCGACAAATGTTATCTTCTTGGAAGACGACCACATAAGGGATAATAAACCATGAAGTAAGCTTGTTTTAAATGAGATTTCTAATGAGATTACCGAAAGTTCGACAAGAGTTGTTGAACAGGCTGATAGATCAACAAGAGTTATTGATATCAGTACATCTAGTCAACCATCTCAAGAGTTGAGAATGCCTCGACATAGTGGGAGGGTTGTGAACCCACCAGAACACTACATGTGTTTGACTGAAGCTTAAAACTTCATATCTGATAATGAAGTTGATGATACATTATTTTATAAGCAAGCAATAGAGGATGTTGACAAAGATGAGTGGATGAAAGCCATGAATAAGGAAATGGAGTCCATGTACTTGAATTCCATCTAAGAACTTGTGGATGAGCCTGATGGGGTAAAATGTATTTGTTGTCAATGGATCTGCAAGAGGAAAAGAGGTGTAGATGGAAAGGTGCAGACCTTTTAGGCTAGACTTGTGGCAAAAGATTATACCTAGGTCGAGAGAGTGAACTATTGATGCATTATTTTTTTGATGTGGAAATGTGGATGAAATGCGATGGTGAAATTGCGTTGAGCACTCAAGTTTCCTCAGCGGAATCTAAGTGTAAACTCCACTGAGTTTCTTGGTAAGTCCAGGGTCAAACTCAGGGACTTGTGAAAAAAGGTTGCAATGGTAATTTTTAGGAAAACTTTGCGGTAACCAAATAAATCAATAGTTGTTGAGGTTGTTGTTTATGGTACTGAAAAATAAACAAATGGGGCGGAGTTTGAAAAGAGTTGAATAAACGGGAAATGCAATGAGTATGTGGTGAATGGGTTGAGAAAAGTTTCGGCTAACACTTTCTAGGATGCGTTCATGCTATGCGATCATGCAACATGCATAAAACAGCAAACCACCTCTCGGTGCGAATGCCACGGCTTCTAAGGCTAGAACACATGCGATATATGTGATAAGTCTATAGAACCTACACATAAGCCTCTATTCTTATTTTTGTGATGACAAAATGACACACACAAAAATAAGGTGACCACATAATATCATTCCCATCTCTAGGATGCATGCGATGCAGGTTGACAAACAGAGCTTATCTCTAAGTCCCTATCTCTTGTTTATGGGGCTCTAATCTTGCTCTCTCGAGTCTAGATTCTAACCTAGCTCTCTCGAGTCATTAGGTTCTTTCTTCAGACTCTCTCTTCAGTAGCTCTAAAGGGGTGTTGGGCACAACATAAAACAAGACAATCGTAAGCAATGAACTTCCTAGGTCATGTAAGCTTAGTTCTTCTCAACCCATTCGACTAGTTTAGCTACTCAAGCATGCTAAGAGAGTGAATAGATGTAGAATAAGAACTTCTAATGTATAAATATAAAGATGAAGTACAAAAGAACAATGAAAGGATAGATTAAAGAGCCTGGTAGCAATCTCTTGCTGCCCAGGCTTTTACACTATTTTTCTACTCGTGTTCAAAAGATAATCTCGCTCTCGCAAGAGTCGGCCCACTCTCTGCTTCTTCGCCTCAAGGTTCTCTCTCGAGTTGACCTGAGCGATCTCTGGCGTCTTTACTGTTTCTCCCTCTTAAAGTAAAAAGGAAAAACTATGGACAAAGGCGTGCTAAACTAATTGATGAATTTTCTAACTGGTGAATTGGTGAACTGGTGAACCCCTTTTCTGAAGGATGCCTTTGGTATTTATAGAGCTTCGAGATGAAGGCGGCTTCTATCTTATGATTGCTCAGATGGGATGGCTTTAAGTCCCTGATTGATGCGCCGAATATTTGTCACCGAAAAGCTGAATTCAGATTCGATCGTCATTAGCTTTCTGTCCCATCGCGATTAATTATGCCTTTCACCCAAATGCGCCCACCAAGTTGCGCCAACCAAGTTGCGGCAATCCTTCTTGAACAAATGTTTGCGAACACAATCACCGCAAAACCTTGCGGTAATGCTGCGTTCGACCAATGATCTTCTATGATCGCAATTTCTGCCTTGCGTCAACGCATATTCTGCATAAAAATACAAAAATTAACTGTTCCTATGCGATGAATGCATGCAGACGCAATATTATGAATTTGATGCTTTTTTTATGCAATTTAACATATTTTATCAATGCAAGCCAACATTATTTAAGAATTTAGCACTATGATAACGTGCATTTTTGCCCGTTATCAACTATGAGGAAACTTTCTCACCTATTATCATGTTGAAGTCTATCAGGATACTCCTATCCATAGCCATATTTTATGATTATGAGATATGGCAAATGGATGTCAAGACTGCCTTTTTTAATGGTAATCTTGAGGAGACCATGTTCATGGCTCAACCAGAGGGGTTCATAGTTCCAGATTAAGAGCAAAGAGTTTGCAAGCTTAATAGGTCCATTTATGGGCTGAAACAAACTTCTAGATCATGGAACATTAGATTTGACAGTGTGGTCAAATCGTTTGGCTTTAATCAGAACGTTGATGAGCCTTGTGTTTACAAGAAGATCATTAACAGCTCAGTAGCTTTCCTGGTACTGTATGTGGATGATATCCTACTCATTGGGAATGATGTAGGGTTTCTGACTGACATTAAGGAGTGGCTAGCTGCCTAAATCCAAATGAAAGATTTGAGTGAGGCGTAGTATATTCTAGGGATCCAGATTATTCAGGATCGTAAGAACAAGAGGTTAGCCTTGTCTTAGGCATCATACATCGATCAAATATTGGTCAGGTACAAGATGCAGGATTCCAAGAGGGGTTTATTACCCTTCAGGCATGGAATCGTTTTGTCTAAGGATTAATATCCTAAGACACCTCAAGAGGTTGAGAAGAAAAGACAGATTCCCTATGCTTCAGCTGTTGGAAGCTTAATGTATGTAATGTTGTGTACCAGACCCGACATTTTCTATGCAGTAGGGATTTTCAAGATTTATCAGTCCAATTCAGGATTAGATCACTGGACGGTGGTCAAAACGATCCTCAAGTATCTTCGGAGAATGAGGGACTATATGCTCGTGTATGGAGATAAGGATTTGATCCTTACAGGATACACATACTCTGACTTTCCAACTGATAGAGATTCTCGAAAATCGACATCAGGTCAGTGTTCACTCTGAATGGAAGGGCTGTAGTTTGGCAAAGCATCAAGCAGGGATGCATCACGGACTCCACTATGGAAGCTGAATATGCAGCCGGTTGTGAAGCTACTAAAGAGGCTGCTTGGCTTAGGAAGTTCCTTACCGATTTAGAAGTTGTTCCAAATATGTCTTTGTCGATCACACTTTATTATGATAATAGCGGGCTGTGGAAAATTCTAAGGAACCACGGAGTCACGAAGAGGTAAGCACATAGAATGGAAGTATCATTTGATCAGGGAGATTGTGCATCGCGGTGATGTGATAGTCACGAAGATCGTGTCGGAGCACAACGGTTGCTGATCCATTTATAAAGGCCCTCATGGTTAAAGTGTTTGAGTCTGGGTCTACAGGACATGCGACACCTTGTCTAGGGCAAGTGAGAGATGATACCGGGGTATAGAGTATGCCCTAGTTTATTGTATATTGTACTATTTTTGTATTGTACATCAGTCTCCTAAGGCATTAGAACAAGTAGGAGATTGTTAGGATTGGTGTCCTAATTCTCCTGGTAGTCTCGTAATTTGTAAACATTCTATAAAACATATTGTTATGAATAAAATAAATGTTATTTTATAAGAATTTACTCAAATCCAATAAACTAAGATCCGTAGATATTTCATGTAACTTAAGCATGTATGTGGAGACATACAAGTGGAACATGCCTTAATTAATAACCTAAATGGTTTGTAGTAGATGAATAAAGGAGGGATACATTATCCTGATGACACTACAGATACGACTCGCTTTGTTGATGTTATAAATGTTGAGAAAGTGCTACAAATGGTCTGATCCTGATCATTCATATGAAGACATGCGAGTGGGGGTATCCTATACAAAGAGTTTGTATAAGATCGGACGACGAAATGATTAGTCTCTTTATATAATGCCATTGATAATTGAGACTTACATTTCACTAAAATGACCATAGGTGATATGACTTTAATCCTGGGTGAGTTGGGAACTCCTGCCTATGTGGGTGGTCCTTTGATTTGTATGGGTGAGAGTAGCAAAATTGCCAACTCAACAAGCCTACCATTTTGGGGATTCGTCTGACTGTGGAGATGGGTACTCAGCTACACAAGACAAAATTCACTCCTTCCTCAAAGCAAGGGTAAATAGATAAATTGCTCTCTTAAGGGCTGATTCAAGGTTTTGAACATAGTAACCACACATTCTCTTGGCTCGAGAAGACTTAGTCATAGTAGGACTATGACTTATTGTTCATTAGAGGGATCAGTGGTACTTAAGGAGTCAGATGTAACTACATGGGGAAAAAAGGTGAATTGGCGCAGTTGTACTTACGAGCGATTTGTGAAGGGTCATCACATTGTTGATTCATCATATGGACACAGAAATATATCTGTAGTGCAAAGAGTGGAGCTGTCGGTCTTTAGTGGAGTGACCAATAGTTAACGGATGGTAAATCTTGTGATTAAAGAGTTTAATCACTTATTCACGTATCGTTGGAGCTTCAAGCTATAGGTCCATGAGGTCCCCTTGGTAGCTCAAGGGGTTCAAGTTAAGAATCAGATTTTGGGTTAATTTGAAGTGTTCAAATTAACAAGAGAAAATTCAATTATATGTGATATAATTGATATGATGTGTTTGATACATTATCATTGGAGAATTAATATAAATATGATTTATATTAAATACTATAAAATAGAAAAAGAACTATGGTTTATATATTTCATATGATGAAATATTAAAACTATAGGTTATAAATATAATATGATAAGTTGGTTATTATATTTATTTATAACATATTAATTATATGATAATTAATTATTCTTTGTCATTAATAACTGAATTGAGTTGGAGGTTATTTTAAGTTCTATGGTAACTATGAGATAAAAGGAAAATTATTTTGCAAATTAGGTGGTTGAGTATTCATTCAATTTTAATCTAACAGAAAGGCTATCAAGTAAAAGTGTTTTACTAAACGATAGCATGAAGAGTATACACGATCGAGTCACGAGTTTATTATACGATAGTTACTCGTTTACCCGTTGCTACACGATTGAGTAGCAAAGTCTATATGATTGGCTTCATTTTTCTAAATGATCCAGTATTTTGTGTATATGATAAACAACATTCATCTCCTGCTTACTCGATCATCCACCTTTTGCTTTCCTCAATCCAAAATCATATAGAGCCCACAACTCTTAGATTCTCACACCGAGAATACGAAGGTAACCATTGTGGTTGTATTCTAGTTTCGCTTGAGGATTGGGTTGAACTCGATTGTGATCGAGGTGCAACCAGTTGTTCGTTAAGATCGTGTTCAGATCGTTACGTTTGAGATCATGCTATTGAACGAGTTGTTGAACGATCGAGGGATACTTGTAGAATATGCGTTCATCGTTTGTTTTCCATGCGTCGTTGGTCATGCATTGGACTAAGGGATATGCAATATGCGTTTGATGACCATGCATTCCTGCCACAAGTTTTCTTGCTCTCTCGCCAAGTATAACGAGATTGCAAGTTTCTCAGGTGATTCGAGGTCGAACTCAGGGACTTGTAGCTAAATGTTATGAAGTAAAGTGTTTGTGGCGAAGAATAAAAGAATTTGAAGGTTATGGGCTATGCGCTACTCCTACTCCTAACTAACAAATTAAATAGTGGATGTATGACTATGAGAGTTAGAGACACGACAGTTGTTAACGCGTAATAAGATGCATGGAAAAATAGATAAAATGACGGGGATGTCTTCACCGCATCAATAAGCTTGATCGCAAGGGTAACCCCAGCCAGCGCAAGCTATGCGATTATGAAGACGCATGCGATGCTTATGCGATAGTGTCGAGAGGACTTATGTCTAAGTCTCTATTCTTGCTCATGTGCTCCTACACATAAACAAGATGACCGCATACGACCGTATCCTACTTCTGGACACATGCAATGTGACCGCATACTTTCATATCCTATCTATAGGGTGCATACGCTGTGTAATAGCAAATAGAGCTTATTCCTAAGACTCTATTCTTGCTTATGCGATCCAATCTGACTCTCCTAAACCTAGATTTGGTTTTTAGACTACTCTCTCAAGTATTCCTAAATGATGAATGATGCGCTCATAAGACAAGGTAATCACATAAACATGGTTGACATAAGAATATTCCTATCCCAAGGAACATGGCTTACTTTTCTTAATGCGTTCAAGTACTTACCTTCTCGGGCAATTAGTTGCTGTCGATTTTTCTTATAGACAAGCATTGTGTTCGCTTATAGATAAGCGTTGCTATAGCCTCACACTAGGCAAATAGGATTTTCTAACAATACTCACGCAACGCACACCTCTCGGTGGTTTGCTACATGCTTCATATGTCTATGTCGCATGATTAAGTATGCGATACTCTAGCAGTCTTACTTAGTGGTGCAATGAATGTAAAGGATGCTAAGTAAATGAAAATGGAGATGGAATCGAAGGAAAATATAGAAATGCATTGATCACAAAATGTATTAATCTCTTAATTCACAATGTAATACAATACAAAGATAGAAGAGATATGGAAGGCTAGATGGAAGCAAAGTGTTGCTTCCATCAGATGGGTTTCAAGGCTGCCGGTGGTCCCATAGATGGGTAGTGGAGTAGTCTCTCTCGAGATTTAACTCTAGGGGAGCTCCGGTAGTCACTTGGAATGGTAGGAGGAATGAAGAACTCTCAAGACTATCTTTTCACGCTTTCATCTGGATCACAAGGATCTGCCTTAAGGCAGAAAACCCCGGATGCCTTTAGGCAGGGAACCTTGGGTGATTTGAAGTTGGGCTCTAAGGCTTTTATTTATAGAGCTTGATCATCGACAACATTAATGGTCCTCTCTGAAATTCTGCAGTTAACAGCGTGATGGACCTGCTCTGAATCTCTGTTGCGAATGGCGTGGTAGGTGAAATGTCAACATCACCTTTTGATACTTCTGAGGTATGCATTCATGCTTGGGATCTAGAGTATCATCGCATTCCACCACCCTTGCGGTCATCCCTCTATTATGGTTATACTCTGTAGCCGCAACCTCTATGCGATGGACGCATGCGGTTAATGGCCACAACATCCATGCGTTGAGCGTATGCGATCGCATATGCGACGCCTCTGTGATAGCGAGATTCACCGCACCGATCGATTCTCGTGTTAGCTACAAAAATAGACAAATGGATGCAAAATAATGCATAATAGTGGGTTAGCCGAGATTTTCATTTCTGACCGACGCAAGCTCACTTTCTCATGAATTTTTAGTATAATCACCACATATTCTACTTAACAGCCCTTATAATTCTAAATAAAAGGCCTATAATGACGTACATTTCTGCCCATCATCAACATGCTATAATTTACTGTTTATGCATAATTGTTTCTGTTTATATTGTAATTGTTTGTGTTTTTTTCTCAATGGGATTTGGAACGATTTGCTTCCGCTCACTGGATCTATGTTCATAGTTCCTTCACGAACCTTAGGGAAGCACAAAAGATTAGTTCATTGAAGCTTGTTTTGAGTTAAAAGGATAAATGAGGGGGGGGGGGGGGGGGGATTCGTGTGGATTGATAATTGAAAGTGCATGGAAATAAAATGTGAGAAAAGTAAAGATAGAAGCGTAATTAATCGAGATATCTTGACTTAGAGGAATGGATTCACCCAATCTAATTTAGCTCATCGACCCAATTTATGACTTAAACTTGTCTATGCTTAGCCCAATTGATCGGAATCCCAACCAATGGTTCTAATTATCTAATTAATCAAAATTCATAGAAAACAAATCCATTCCATACAAATTAACAATTCACATTAAGTTCTAGGGAGTACGCTAAGATGAGTGTTTAAGTTCCAACGTCTAATTAAACAATCAG
Source organism: Benincasa hispida (assembly GCF_027475165.1). Lineage (NCBI taxonomy): Eukaryota > Viridiplantae > Streptophyta > Magnoliopsida > Cucurbitales > Cucurbitaceae > Benincasa > Benincasa hispida. The sequence continues at coordinate 24,975,220 of NC_143487.1, forward strand.
TATGGTTTTTCTCTAGGTTGCTAGGAACAGTCATTTTTGCCTAACTAACCTATTGCTTCCAACGAGATTATCTTATAAATATATGTTAGATATTATAAGGTAATCACAAAGCATTAGAATCAGACGACAAAATTATTGGTGTCAATCAACAATTAAAATCATGCAATTCATAAATATAGATTCAGGTCAAAACCCATAAACAAGTTTGTATACATCATTAAATTGAAATCTCACAAAATTACATTGGGTTCCTCCGACTCCCTAAACTAAGAAAGAAAAATCTTACCTTCCCATGGAGGATGAGAAGTTACAATCCGACATTACTCGATTAATTACTAAAGAAATGCCCGAAATACAAGTGGAAGAAGAAAGAGAGGGGAAAAATCGACTGGAGGCCAAACGTGGGCGACTCTTTTCTGACCTAAAGGGAAGAACATATATATAGGGCAAGGTCGCAACATTGCAATGCTGCCTTGCACACGCATCCTCATAATGTTCGTAACGTTGCAACGCTACATGTAGTGTTGCAAAGCTGCCTTGTTTTGTCCAATATGGGTAGTTACTGCATTATAGCTTTGTAACACTCTGTCTAGGGGTGTTTTCGTCCATTCATGTCCCTTTGAAGCTCTATTTCTCAGCTCCTAATTGCTCTAAATTAGCCCCAAATAGCTGTATCGACTGATTCTACTTCCAAGATGCTCAATACCTAATCATCAAATAAACACATTAAACATAGTAACAACCTAGAATTAAGTAGAGGAAAATAGCACATTTTCTGTGCTATCAAATACCCCTAACTTAATTCTTGATCGTCCTTCAGCAAGGTAGAACCACACATTCATACAAAAGATTATGCTTGCTCAATCACAAGGGTCGTTACCTAGTTTCAACAGTCTATAAGGATGAGATTTTCAATAAAAAAAATATAATTAGATTACAGTCAATCAATGAAGCATGTTTAAAAATGATTCTAAATCTACTCATGCATGAGTGAGTCAAAAGCCTTACTAATTAAGTTCGCAAAACTCGAAATGGTTTTATAAGGCTCTCAATTCGTGTTTCCCCCTACATTGGCTCGAAGGTTCAAGGGTCAAGCTTCCTAGACTGAACATTGTATTGACACACTTAAGGAAACCAAACTTTTATTTTACCCTTTTTTTTTTGTTTTTTCCTTTTTATACAAAAGAGGAAGCTTTATCTAGACACATCGCCTTCGGTTTGGCTTGCCCACACAAATGTCATGCGAGTCATCCAACTACGAGCAATGTCTTCTAACAAGGTGCCGAAGCTTACTCATTTCTCAGGGTACTTTAGCTCAGAGGAAAACTACGGGTGTCATAGCCGCCCTAGGTTAATCATAACTGAAGAAAGAGGAGTAATCCCCTTAAAAAATAACATACAAACTTGCTTTTACTTTACAACACACTCTACCTTTTACAAACTATTTTTTTACACTCTACACTTGGCTCTTACAATACAAAACAAGAGTTTGGTAAAAACTTAGGCATACATTACTAGGTCGAGCTCCAGTCACTTAACACGTATCACTTAGGCCTTTTAGTGTGACAAGAAAAATTAAAGCCCCATAACACCACTCTAAGCATGCAAGTCCTAATTTCGTTGGTTAAAGGACTTAAAGAAGTATGAGAGATAAGAAATTTTTTAAAAACGGGCTAAAAATCATGATCATGCTTTTTAAACATAGTTTCATGCAAACCTAATCATAAAAAGGGTGTGTCATCAATTACTTCATCAGAAAAAACCAAACAAGAGAGCAAGCAAGCAAATTAAGCACACAAATATCGTCCGAGTACAGTGACGACATGCAGAAATGCATGTCGTCTTAGGTCTTTTACTTAGAATTATGAAGGTTGTTAGGTAGAATATGTGTCGATCATGATAGGAATTCACAAGAATATGAGCTTGCATCGATCAGCATGTCGAATCTCAGTTAACCCATTATTTTGCGTTAATTATGCATTTAATGTTCTATTTTTGTAGCCAATGCAGGAAATGAACGCAAACACGAAAACTGGACCATCGCATAGACGACCGCATGTGGATAAAGACTCCATCGCAAGGCAAACGCATCGATCAATGCATGGATTTTGCGATAATCAGCCGTATGCGTCCATTGCATGGGAGTTACGTTCATCAAGCGATTGCGGTCATCATGTAGAGTTGCGGTGTTAAGAGAATGCGGCCATTGAATGATTGCGACTATGCGACAACGCATTCTAATGGGATCAACGCAAGGTGGGTGGAATGAACGCATCAATGCATCTACCTCGAGAACATTCAAAGCTGATGTTGACATTTCACCTACCACACCGTTAGTGGCAGAGGTTCAGAAAAGTACTAACGCACTGAACGTCAGATTCAGAGTAGTCCAATTAATGTTGTCGGAAATAGAGCTCGAAGAGCTGAAATTTGATCATCCGGGGAGGATCCTTGAATCCGAAGATTATCCCTCAACCAGGGATTTTCCCCGTGATCCAGACAAACACGTGAGAAGATGGCTGAGAGTTCTTCACCTCCTTCATCCATTCCGAGTGACGACCGGAGCCTTCGACCGGAGTTAGATCTCGAGAGAGTCAGCTCCTCCACCTATCCATGGCACCACTGACAGCCTTGAAGCACATCCGCTGGAACCAAATCTTTGCTTCTAGCCTGTCATTTTTCTTTCCTTTCTTTTTCTATATTGTATTGTATGACATTTGGCATTAAGGGATTAATACAATTGTTTTCAATGCATTTCTCCATTCCTTCGCCTCCATCTTCATCTTCTGCTTAGCATCATTTCTTTCATTGCAACACTTAGTGGGATTACTTGGGTGTAGCATACTTAATCATGTGGATTAGGAATATGAAGCATGTAGCAACCCACCGAGAGGTGTGCGTTGCACGAGTGTGTGAGTAACCTTATTTGCTTAGTGTAAAGCTGCTGCAATTCCCGTCTATAGGCTAACGCATTGCTTGTCTATGAGTGAAGTCAGCAACAATCAACTTCCCTGGGAGGGTAAGTGGTTGGACGCATTAAGCAAGGTATGCGTTGTTCACTAGGGATAGTAACAATCTTGCGTCAACCAAGTTCATGCGTTTGTCTTGTCTTATGTTGTGCTCAACACCCCTTTAGAGCTATTCGAGAGAGAGTCTAAAGAAAGAACCTAATGACTCGAGAGAGCTAGGTTAGAATCTAGACTCGGGAGAGCGAGATTAGATCTGCATAAGCATGAGATAGGGACTTAGAGATAAGATTTGTTTGTCAACACTGCATCGCGTGCACCCTAGGAATAGGAATGATGATATATGGTCGCCTTGTTTGTGTATCATCGCATAGACAAGAATTAGAGGCTTATGTGTAGACCCTATAGATAACTCTGCTCATACATTGCATGCGTTCTAGCATTAGAAGCCGTAGCATTCACATCGATAGGTGGTTTACTATTGTATGAGTGTTGCATGATCGCATTAATTTGCGTTGACTAGGGTTGCCCTTGCAATCACTCTTAAATTTTGCAATGAAAACATCTCTGCATTTTATATATTTTCCCACACATTTATTTCATGTCAAGGTTTGTCGCATCTCTACCTTTCATGCATATTCTCATTGTGTTGTATGATAGATAGGAGTAGGAGTAGGATTAACTTAACAACATCCCTTCCATTCTTTTATTCAACCACCGTATGCACAATCACCACAAACATATAGTTACAAGTCCCTGTGTTCGACCTCGGGTTACTCGAGAAACTCGTGTTCATGTTATACTTGGCGTGAACGCAAGAAAACTTGTGGCAGGACGCATGGTCATTGCATACATTCGTTAACACATTTTTCATTCCAATGCATGACCATCGACGCATGACTATCAATGTATATCTTAGGAACATGCATCGCATAACGCGTCCAAGGGAAGTTGGTTGTCGAGTAAAATTGACATCCAATCGCATTCCATCACACAACGCTCAAGGACCCCAACAATCACCACATATATCCACCCCCAACTTAAAATAATACATTGTCCCGAATGTATTTTCAAATAAAGCTCAATAAAATAAAATAGTCAAGGGAACATAAAGCCTCCCGTGATAACGTTTCTACACATGGGATGGTGGTAAGAGGGCTACATTAAGTCGATCTTCTTCCTCTTTTAGGGTAGAAGCAAAGGTCCTTAAAAAAAAGGAAAAAAAAAAACAAAACAAAGAAAAACTACAAAACAAAACCTACAAAGCAAAAAAAAAAAAAAAAAAAAAAAAAGTTAGCCCACTAAAAAGAAAGAAAAATAACAAAGGTAAAATAAAAGAAAAGATAAGACTGAGGGCACATAGTAGAAAGAAAAGACTAGGCTCAATTGGAATTTGGAGAGTCTGGATCCCTCTGAAGACCATTCTGGAAACCGGTGCTAGCGTAGTAAAGACGGTTCTCCTCAATGATGAAGTTCACCATCCTTTCCACATGCCTTGCTCAACGACCAATCTTCTAACTCATTCTTAGCGACTTAGTGGCTACCTTGAGTGCCTCAACGCCAGCTTTGCGTAGGACTCTCTTACTACTGAAACATCGGTCTGATCCTGTAAAACCCAAACCCTAATTACTTTAAGTAAGAGTAAGTCATGTGATGTCTTCTAATGAGCTAAATGAAGCCATGCCTTAGGAAGGGTAGAAGAAGGAAGCAAGAAGAAATAGGCTCTTGGGTAGCTAAGTGTAAAAGTAGGACAAAACCCGGCTAGGCTAAACAAGGTCATGCCTGATGATGGAATGCATAATAAGCATATGAATGAGACCATGCCATCTAATAAGGTGTAGTGCTGAAGTAATATTGTGAGTGAAGTTAGAAAAAGAAGTTTTTCTAAATCCTAACCTTCATTACCAATAGTGGGTCAGGTGGCACAAGAAGGGTTCATGCTGGATTTTGGGCGGTAATATAAGCAAGAAGGTCGAATTCATTGGGTTGGTTTGGACAAACTAGTTAGGCTATTTGTGTAATTCTAGTGGCAATCGAAAGCTCTATGTGTCTATTTTCTGTGGCTGGGCTTCTGGAAGGAAAACTCACCGGAATAAGGCCAGAGAGGCAAAATAAAGATGAAGGGTTAGTTTCTTGGGTGAATCTAGGCCATCAGTGAAGAATTCAAGCTCCAGGACGAATTACGAAGCGTTTTGAGCTAAACATTTGAGGTAATATTGTTAACTCAGCTATGAACAACTTTGTAGAATGAAACTTTTTAAGATGAGGCCTGGAAATTGAAAGATGAAGGGTTCGTTTCTTGGGTGAATCTAGGCCATCAGTGAAGAATTCAAGCTCCAGGACGAATTACGAAGCATTTTGAGCTAAACATTTGAGGTAATATTGTTAACTCAGCTATGAACAACTTTGTAGAATGAAACTTTTTAAGATGAGGCCTGGAAATTGAGTTATATAATTTTGAAGTTTGAACTAGAAATTGTTGAAAAAGCAGGCAGCTGCTTGAATTGGGGCCAACGATGAATTTTTGAATCTCCAGATTAAATGACGAGGCATTTTGAGCTTAACTTTTAAGGTAATGTTGCTAACTCAATTCTAAACATGTTTGTAGAAGGAAGTTTCTTTAAAGAGGTCTGGATTTTGAGTTATGAATTTTTAAAATATAATAGGGAATCTGTGCATAAGCAGACAACTTCTTGGGAGGAACAAGCAAATAGTTCATTGTGGATATTATAGCAAGATTTTATGATGAGGATCTCGCTAATGAAGGAAGTCTCGCTAATTTTTTGATGTGGATCTCGCTTTAGAAGGGAATCTCGCTAGAAATTGGGCTGAGTGTTGCTGGTATCACTAGTAAGGGAGTATCGCTAAAAAAAGCTTGATCTCGCTCATGAGGAGAATCTCGCTAGTAAAGCTGTCTTTGATGATGAAAGTTGCATTAGTAAATGAACTATTTGAGGTATTTTGCTAAGAATTCTAAGTAGTTTAACCGCGAATTATGTCCTTTCAGGCCAAGAAGAGCTAGGAGTGGCGTATAATCCGTTAAGAGGCCAATGAGCTGTGAGTGATCATGTGATGATTTACTCTTTTAATGATTTAGAAACTAAGAATTCTTGAAGATGTTTCCCATGTTAAGTGTTTAAATGAATTGCCAAGCAACATATTTGTGAAACTGTTTCTCATGCTATGTAAAGCATGTTTTCCATGGAATTGACATGATTTAGATATGTTATCTTGTCCAAATACATTCAGTATGTTTAAGTAACTCCATTTTTATGATGAACCAGTATGATGGATGAACTAGTATGATGATTTGAGCACTAAGCTTTAGTGTTCAACTAATTGTTTATGACTAGTTATATGACGGATACTGAAGGACAATGAGAAGGTATCCTTTCAACTAAATGCTTATGATTAGTTATATGGCGGATACTGAAGGACAATGAAAAGGTATCCTTTCAACTAAATGTTTATGACTAGTTATATGATGGATACTGAAGAACAATGAGAAGGTATCCTTTCAACTAAATGTTTATGACTAGTTATATGACGGATACTGAAGGACAATGAGAAGGTATCCTAAGGACACTGAAGGACAATGAGAAGGTGTCCTAAGGATACTGAAGGACAATGAGAAGGTATCCTAGTCAAGTACCTAAAGTATGACGGTACTCAGTTATAACCACGTGCACGTAGGTAATATGACATCGAGGGATTGAGCAAAAGGGTTCTCCCCGATTAAGGTTGGCATTGAGAGTTAGATCTGATAGTTCACTCTCAACTAAGGATAAAGGTAGTCATATCTTCTTCTAGGCTAGAAGGATAGTTTGGAATTGCTAATGCTTATGAATGTTTATCAACGCAAGATGTTACTAATGTATGAGTTTTCCAAGTATGTTTCCCATATCTAACGCATGCTAATAGTTTTACACGCTAGTTCAACATGATTTAAGCCAACTTATTTTGCAAAGTATGAAGCATGCGTTAGTGTTAAAGTTAAGGTCGTATAAAGCTTGATGTACTATGCTTTAAATACCTAAGATTGTCAAAGTACATGCATTAATATTCCTAAATATACTGAAAGGGATATTGAAGGTAGGGAAGGTATCCTAAAGTGTTTTCTATGCTATATTTGAGAACTATTCTTTAAATGCTTTTCAAGAACTTGATAGCTTGATTGAGCTGGATACCAAAGGTAAGGAAGGAATTTGAATAAATGTACCTAAGGTGTTGACGATACATAGAAAACTCCAGACTCTCCTGCTGGATGTACTCGAACTCTTGCTACCTACGAAGGTTGTCTTGCTCAAACTTAAAAGATCTGTCAGCACTCGAACTCTTGAGGGTGAGTCGACTAGTGTGGTGCTGTGAAATCTTGCTGCCAAAGCTTTGTTTCCATCTTGAGTACCCAAGGTCAAAGGACTCCCCCCACCAATAATGGTGAGTCTCATAGTCCAAAGGATTATAATACCCCTCATTGGTGAATCTACATGGTGCTGGCATCCACTGCAACCTCGAGCATGCTTGCGTGGGATGCCCCTTGAGTAGGCTGTTGGATTGTATCATCACACAGCAGAAGTTACAAGGATCATTAAGCACTGTAATTCATTAATATTGACAGAAACTAAAGCATGCTTATACAGAAATAAGTGGGTTTCAAGTCATGCATTTGTAGTCCTCTTGAAATCTCGATTTCCAATTGTAAATCTCTCCAAATCTCATTGTAGAACACCAAAAGATCTTCCCCACTATTCTTTTGGTGCTCTAGATTGAGTTGTGGGACTCAAAATAATCTTGAATCAAGGGAATTTGGAAGATAACTCACAACAATAACCCCCTTGAAGAACTCCTTCTTTAACCGAATTTTTCAGCAAAACATTCTATCGATTGCATGCCTCAAATTCACTCTAATCTTCTCAATATATTTCAGACCATCATGCAAGGAAGATAGCTGCATGAGATGCAGCTCATGCTTGGAGTAATTAAAGCTTAAAGATGGTGGGTTATGGGTGAGCAACTTGAAGATGATAATGAAAAAACCATTTTTCCATTTGTGTATTTTTCTATTTTGAAAATCCAAAATTGATTTTAGAAAAACAATTTGATTTCAAAAATTAAAAAATTATTAATTTTATAAATTAATTTACAATCAAATTAACAAATAATTATTTAAATAATTTAAATAATTCTAATTAATTTAATATCAAATATTAAATTTATTTTACACAAATCCACCTTCATATATTTAAATCATATTTAAATATTAATTCTCCAATTTCATTTAATTCCTAAAATTAAACGTATAATTATATCTCATATAATTACTAATTTCTTTATTTCTAATTTGAACGTTTCAAATGAATTTATCACGCTACTCAAAAGCTAATCCATTTAGGAGCTAGTAGGGGGACCTCGTGAATCTACAGATTATAGGCTCCAACGATCTGAGATTAATTGGCTAAACTTATTAGACTGAATTAACCCCCATTCATTAACTAATGCATCACTCCACTAAAGCCCATAGTTGAACTCCCCCCACTGTAGATATCTTATGTCCACTCGATATAACCATGATTAGTAAGTTAACCCTTCACAGGTTGTTCGTAATAACGGCTGGGTCAAATCTCTTTTTTACCCCTAAGATTACCTTTTGTTCCTTAAGTCTCACTAATCCTCCAATGAACAATTGATTTGTGATCTAATCAACAAATCGAGTCCCACTCAGGGCTAGTGAAAGGGTAGGGCCCCTTGTTCAAGACCCAAGATCAGCACTTAAAGGAACAACCTCTCTACTAACAGTGGATAGGAGTGAATTCTTTTGTGCACCCTATGTCCCCAACTATCTATCCGGTCTTACGTCTGAAATGGGAGGTTATTGAGCCGATGCTATTGAGCCAGCACTCACCTATGTAAATCTAAGAATAATCTCGAATAAACAAGAGTTTATAGTTAGCTCAAGATTGAGGTCAAGTTACCTAGGTCATCGCTTTGAAATAGTCAGTCTTAAACAGTAAACAAAGTTATAAAGTAAGAGTGACTAATTTCGTGGTCCAATTTTGTACAAACCCTTTTGCAGAAGGACGCCTCCACTCCTCATGTCATAACATGTACAAATTAGGATCACATCGTTTGTAGCACTTTACAACTCTTTATAACAACTACAGAGTAGGCCGCATCCAATGTATTACCAGAATAAGGCACCCAACCTTATTCATATACTATAGATCATTTTGACTATTTACTCGAATTTGATCCACTTTTATGTCTCCATATAAAGTTCAAGTACTCATGTAATAGTCAAAGGACTTTTTAAGTTTATTGGATTTCTAATAAGCAAAACATCTTTTTAATAATAACTTATTGAATTTTCAGAATAAGTTCCATTGTTTACGAACCACGACTTTTAGGATATAAAACCCAATATAGGTAACTCCTACATATGTCTATTTGTTGCGATCTCCTTTTCACCAAGTCACCAATCAAGGAAGTTAACTCGGCAAGCTCGTGGCGAAGGCCACTTACCTTGTCATAAAAATTTGCAACTTAACCTTTAGACGTTGAAGATTGACTGGACTAATTGCCATGCTTAAGTAACATAAAAATAAAAGAAATCAAAACAAAAGAAACTTTAACTAAAAACTAACTAAGAAGAACTAATTGGCTTCCTCGGCTATGGCGCCAATTTGGAACGTTACACAACGCTCCGTCTAGGGGTGTTTTTGTCCATTCACGTCACTTTGAAGCCCTGTTGCTCAAATTAGCTTCTAATTGCTCCAAATTAACCCCAAATAGCTCGTAACGACTGATTCTACCTCTAAGATGCTCAATACCTACAAAATTATCAAATAAACACATTAAACATAGTAACTATTTGTTCAACTAACTAGAATACAGCTTATATGTGTTGAGACCAACTAAATCAAAAGTACTTTTGAATCATGAGATGTTTAAAATTTCTAATACTCAAACAAAAAGGCGAAGAATTTCTCCAAGTAACAATGATATTTATCTTTGCATTTAATATAGGCCACATAAATCTCGATAGGGTCGGTAAATTGGTAAATAATGGACTTCTAAGCAAGTTAAAAGATGATTCATTAGCTCCACGTGAATCCTGTCTCGAAGGAAAAGTGACTAAAAGACCTTTTAGTATAAAAGGTATAGAGCCAAAGAACACTTAGAGCTTATACATTCAAATCTTTGTGGTCCAATGAATGTTGTTCGTAGTCAGGTTTAATAGATACGTTGTCGCATACTATCTTTGACTAAACAAAAGAAATATGTTCACCAAACCTAAAACTTATACCAAAAGCGTAGTAAAAGTAGTAAGAATGAGGTTGAATACACATGGAAACCATGAACTAGCAAGGATGATTAAAGAATTCCATATAACAGAGGGGGTTTTGGTTTGGTTTGCAAAGAACTGAATTGAAAATAAACATGTAAAGAATCGAAGTTTGAACGAGATTAAACACACAATTGGGTTGAAGTGAATCAATAAAAGGGGTTTTGAGTAGTTTGTATGTCCAATTTCAATCATTAGATGCTAATAAATAACGTTGAATCCATGAACTCCACAACCTATTAGCGACACTAATAGCCCAATTAGCCAAATTTGAGATTAATTAAATTAACTCTAAATTAATTTTAAACTCTTATTTCTCAATGAAATCCAAGCAAAAACTAATTATGCATAGCACCATGAAGATTTTGCAAACAAGAATCTAATAAAAGCAATTTGGTACATATTTAATCATTTATTAGTCAATTTAATCCTATTAAACTGATAAAAAGATTAAACTTAGGTTTCTAATCTTATTAGAACTGTGATCTTAGGTCTATCTCAATCAATTTTTAAAACTTTTTTAAAACATGCTTCAAGCCTAAGTTTGCATGCATGTCTTTGTTATTGAGTTTAGTTCCAATTTCCACTATAACTCTTATAAAAGGTAACAACTAAAATCATCCACATTGTTAAGCTAGACTAGGTATTTATACCGAGCATACATGCTTTCATACACCCATATACTATAACAGTTATAATATAAAGATGATGCATGAATGTGCTTAATGCATGCATATATTATAACTCTTATATTATATGATGCATGAGCATGCTTTAAAGTAATTTAATAATGCAAGCTACTATATTATAACTCTTATAATATAAAGATGATGCATGAATAAATGCATAACCTATAGTGGGATTTGGAACTATATGGCATACTATATGACATATAATTTAAACACACATCCCATGTACATTGATCAAAATTAATGGATCGCGATGATTAGCCTAAAAACCCAGAAAATAAATCTATCTATTACATAAACCATTGAGTCAAACCGGTTCAAACAGGCGTACTGGGTCTTGAACCTCCTGGGCAAAGCCTCGCTCCCTGATCGTGTAGCATTTCTTTATGATCGTCGAGTAATGTTGGTTGAGTAGCCACGATCATGTAGCATGGATCGAGTGCCTTTGACTATACGATCAAGCATGAAGGCCACTCGATCATGCATCGCACCAAGTATAACACTTGCCTAAACGATCGAGTAGATGACATCCATACGATGAAACATGATCATCTAAACAATAGAGGAGCAAGCGCCGAGTAACACTTACCGAGTGATCGAGTAGCCAGTAACTATGCAATGAAGCATGCTGGCCTACTCGATTGTTTAGTGTGCGCGGCTACCATGCAACGAGTATCCCATACTCAGTGATCATTTACCCCCATCATTTACACGATCGAGTAGCCAATGCAACACGATCAAGAAAACTATTACTCGGTCACAGCATTAGCCATGCGATCATTTAGAAAATGCTACATGATTGAGTAGAACATTTCTATACGATCATCTAGCCAAATCTAAACGATCGTTTAGCCTGGGCTACACGATCTGACTATCATTTGGTCTTCTTCTTCCTCAAAGTAAACTGCATCTTCATGCCTTGAAGCTTCATCATGAGCGACTCTTACAGATCCAAACACTTTGAATACATACTTGATAGCAAGTTCATATGCCTAAAAACATAGAGGCCCTTATAAATTAACTTTGAAATGTAAAAGAAAGCAGTAAACAGAGGCAATCCTCCCAGAAACTCAATTAATTCACATCCACAAATACATTTAACACTTAAACACAATGGATATGCTTAAAACCCACCAAGAATTTAAATGCAATTCAAAACATGAATGGATTTGGAATATCAAAATAACCTGGCACTGATATCAATTGAAGGAACTCTTATTCAAGAGAGCCAGTGAGTGGAAGCAAGATCGTTCCAAACCCATTATGAAAGAATAAAGCATTTACAAACATATAGCCACAGTTATGCATCATCGAGGAAATTACAGCATGCTTTTCAGTTAAAAACTAAGGGAATCGAGTAAAATACCTTTGAAGAATTCTTCTTCAAGTATTCCGTCGATCTACATCAGTTAGGCATCCCAACAAACTCGATCACGAGCATGAACTCAAAGAACAACCAGTGTAATTCCACGAATTGTCAGATCCTTGAACCCATTCGAGTAAGACTGAATCCTCGACCCTCGAACAACAACACTTGACACTACCACTCGGTTGCCTTGGTATTCTCAGTCTGAGAATCCAGGACGTGTGGGCTCTATGTGAATTTGGTAGAGGGAAGAAGGAAGTATACAATCAAGTTAAACGATCGAGTAAGTGGGAGAATGAAAAACCTCTATCGTATAGAGTTTAATACTCAACCGTCTAGTAAACAAGAGGCAGACATCTAGTAAACTCGCTCCCCGTTCACTCTCTTAAAGGGCTATTGTATAGCTTTTCTTTTCTCTCGATCGATTGTTATGCGATTATGAAAAATGAAAACAATTTTCGCTTTTATTCTTCAGTTATTAAAACCGAAAGAAACTTCCCACTTGCAATCGATTAATGGAGAAAAGAATAACCACAAAAAATTATCATATAATTGTTTTATTATAAATAAATATAATAAATAATTTATCATATTATATTTATAACCTATAGTTTTAATATCACGTCAGATGTAATATTTAAACCATAGTTCTATTCTCCTTTATTGCATTTAATATAAATCATATTTATATTAATTCCTCCAATTAATGTATGTAATACATCATATCAATTATATCACATATAATTGAATCAATTTAATTATATCATATTTAATCAAATTCCCTCTTGTTAATTTGAACATTTCAATCTAACCCAAAAACTGATTCTCAACTAGAATCCATTGAGCTACCAAGAGAACCTTATGGACCTGTATCATGAAGCTCCAATGATATATGAATAACTGACTAAACTCTTTAATCACGATATCCACCATCCGTTAACTGTCGGGCATTCCACTAAAGACCGACAACTGCACTCTTCGCACTAAAGATATATTTTTGTCTTCATTGGATATAACCAATCAACAGTACGATAAGCCTTGACAAATCGCTTGTAAGTACAACTGGACTAATTTACCGTTTTTCTCTTGTAGTTACATCTAACTCATTAAGTACCATTGAATCCTCTAATGAACAATACATCATAGTCCTACTATGAGTGAACACTTCTCGAGCCATGAAAAGGTGTGGCGCCACATTGTTCAAGCCTCGTAATCAGCCCTTAACGAAAAAGTCAATCTATTTATGCCTACTTCGAGGAAGGAGTGAATTCCATCTTGTGTAGCTGAGTTCCCAACACCTTAATCAAACGAATCCCCAAAGTGGTAGGTTTGAGTTGGTGATCTGGTCACTCGCACCCATGCAAATAAAAGAACTGCCCTCATAGGCAGGAGTTCCCAACTCACTCAAGATTAAGGTCATGTTACCTATGGTCATTCTAATGAAATGAAAGTCTCTATCATGAACAGTGTTATATAACGAGACTAAGCATTTTGTGGTTCAGTCTTATACAAACTCCTTTGTATAGGATACCCCCGCTCTCATGTCTCCACATGAATGACCAGGATCAGACCATTTGTAGCAGTTTACAACATTTGTAACATCTACAAAGCGGGCCGTATCCGTAGTGTCACCAGGATAAGGTTTCCCTTCTTTATCTATATAATATAGACCACTTAGGTTATCACTTAAGGCATGATCTACTTGTATGTCTCCACATACATGCTTAAGTTACAACGATAACCAGGGATCTTAATTTATTGGTTTGTGGTTTATACAACTAAAATATCTCATATTTCATAGACTATAGTGAAGAAAATATCTCATATTATTACATAAAAAATGTTTGTTCATACACGTGTTTACAAACTACAGGACGCTGCGAGATTTAGGGCATCAACCCCAACATCAACATGGTGCATCCAACTCTCGTTCTTGCTTCTTTTTGGCTCGATTTTCATTTAAACGACTGTTTTCTCTTTGAGATCGATTTACCTACAAATGAGATAATTTAGGCAAAAGAATTATTCAATAATGGTAAGATTAAGGACATATTATTAGCGCTTTTTGAGAGCTAATAAATGTAAAGGCTACATGTTTAACATCAGTCAGTAGACCTACATCATTTTCAATGAGTAGAATATTGTCCACGTATAACACTAAGAAAGCTATGAACTATTAATGATTTTCTTGTACACATAAAGCTCATCAGCATTCTAATAAAGTCATAAGATTTTATCGCAGTATCAAACCTTATATTCCAAGATCGAGATGCTTGCTTCAATTCATAAATGGACCGATTAAGCTTGCAAATTATTTTTTCTTGACCATGGAAGATGAATCCCTCTAGTTGTTGCATAAAGATGGTCTCCTCAAAATTACCATTCATAAAGGTAGTCTTGACGTCCATTTGCCAAATCTCATAGTCATAATATGCGACAATGGATAAGAGTATCCAGATAGATTTTAACATGGCAACAGGTGAGAAAGTTTCTTCATAGTCCAGTTCCTCAACCTGGGTATAACCCTTTTCCACCAGTATAGCCTTAAATGTCTACATTTTACCATCTGCATACCTTTTCCTCTTGTAGATCTACTTGCAGCCTATAGGTTTGACACCATCAGGTTAATCTACAAGATCCCATATTGAATTGAAGCACATCGACTCAATTTCGAGATTCATAGCTTTGACCCATTTATCTTTGTTTACATCTTCCATTGCCTATTTACAAGATAATGGATCCTTAATGTCGGCATCTGATATGACGGTCCGGATTTTTTCTAAAACCATGTAACGAACAGATGGATTCACAACCCTCCCACTATATTGAGGTTCCCTCAAGTGTTAAGGTGGATGTGTTCTATTAGATGAACCTACATCAACAACTCTTGTTGATGTACTATCTTCTTCAACAACTCTCGTTGGAGTTTTAGTAGTTTTGTTGGAAAGCTTGCTTAACGCAATTTCATTGCAGGGCTTATGCTCCTTGATGTGGTCCTCTTCTAAAATAGTAGCATTTGTCAACACAAATACTTTATTATCTTTAGGATCGTAGAAGTAGCCACCCATCGTTTCCTTGGGATAGCCTACAAATATACATAGTTTTAAGTGAGGTTCCAATTTCTTAGGATTTTCCTTAAGCACATATGCTGGGCAACCTCATATCCTGAAGTGGTGTAAACTACCTTTATGGTCATTCCATAATTCCAAAGGTGTTTCAGAAACACTCTTGGACGGTGAAGAGAATTGAATTATGGCAGAAGCGTGAGATCGCTTTGTATTTAGTTTTTCCATTTAATAGAAACAAGAATACAATAGTCCATACAAGAAGAATAGAGGATAATCCTCATATTCAACATTCTATAGAAGAAGAAGAAAGGAGATAGAAGGACCTCACATTTTTTGAATCTCAATTTTCTCGTAAATTCCTCTTTGTTGTCTCACGAACAACCCCTCAACGATCAAGGATACCACCATAAGAATAACCTTGTTATTCTCTATGATTCCAAGGGTTAGAAGTGTGGTCTCTAACACTTGAAAGAGAAAGAGGTAGAAAGAATTTGTTGAGAGAGTAGAGAGGAATTTTGTGGAGACTATGGTTTTTCTTTTTGCACAAATGAAAATCCTTGTCCTAAATGGTTTATAAGGATATATTTATATGGAGAAGGGTTAACCCCTTCTCCAAGTATTTCCTTTGTCACCCTTAATGCTAATTAATTAAATAACTCTTATTTAATTAATTGGCACACTAATTAAATAATCATATATTAAATCTTATTTAATATATAGTTAATTAATTAACCTATAAACATCACATATTTATATGTACACACCTCTTTAACATTACAATTAATTAATTCTTCATGAATCTAATTCACATGAATTTAAATCTCATTCAAATAGTTCTCTCTGACATAAATTGATTATAGGTCAAATCTAAAATTAACCACTATATATTAATCTCATTAATATAAAATTCCCTTAATTGATTTAAACAATTCAAATTATTCCTTATTACTATCATTCATTGAGCTAACAAGGGAACCTTATAGACCTATAGATCAAAAGCTCCAATGTTATGAGATTAATTAATTAAACTCTTTAATTAAATTAATCAATATTCACTAACTACTGATCACTTCACTAAAGACTGATAGTTGTATTCCTTGCACTGCAGTAATGTTTTTGTGTCCACGGATATAATCAATCAACAACGAATTGACCCTTCACAAATTGTTCATAACTACAACTGGGTTAAATTACCGTGTTACCCTATAGTTATATCTAACTTCTTAAGTACCATCGATTCCTCTAATGAACAAAGGCCAACTATAAACTAACACCTCTCAGGCCAGTGAGAGGTTGAGCCCTCATTGTTCAAGACCTGGAATCAACTATTAAGGGAGCATTTTATCTACTTATCTTAAGGTCGGGAAGGAGTGAATTTCATCTTGTGTAGTGTTGTTCCCAGCTTCTTACTATATATCCTCAAAATGGTTGGCTTGTTAAGTCGGCTAACATAGCCACTCTCACCATACAGATCAAAGGATTGCCCTCATAAACAAGAGTTCACAACTCACGTTGGATTAAGGTCAAGTTATCTATGGTCATCCTAGTGAAATGTCAATATCTTCTAATAACGGTGTTATATAGAGAGTCTATTCATTTCATGGTCTGGTCTTATACAAACTCTTTGTGTAGAATACCTTCGCTCGCATGTCTCCATGTCAACGATTAGGATCAGATCATTTGTAGCACTTAACAACAATTCTAACAACTAAAAAGTAGGTCGAATTCGTAGTGTCACCAGGATAAGGAACCCAAACTTATCCATCTACTATAAACCATTTAGGTTATTACTTAAACATGATCCATCGTATGTCAGCGACATACATGTTTTAAGTTACATAAAATAACCTTGGATCTTAGTTTATTGGATTGAATTAATGCAGTCCAAATTTTAAAAGAATACCTCTTATTTGATTAAATATATGATTTCTATTTACAAACTACAAGATACATGAGATTGAGGACACCAAATTCAATAAATTAAACATAGTTCAAAATGTAAACTGCATTCTGTACTGCAAAACCCCAAAACTAATCAGATAAATGAGCGTAACTCATCATAAGTCGAACCATGTCCAATAAAGTTTTATTTCTCTTTTCTGATACACCATTCTGCTGAGGTGTACTGGGTGCTGAGAGTTGGGATGCAATTCTATATTCTATCAAATAGTCCTAGAATTTTAGATCCATATACTCCCTATCTCAATCGGTTTAAAGTGTCTTTATTATTTTACCTAATGTGTTCTAAACTTCATCCTTGTACCCTTGAACTTTTCAAGGGCTTTAGACTTGTGTTGCATTAGGTATAAATACCCATATGTAGAATAATCATCTATAAAAGAGAGAAAATATTAAAACTCTCATCTTGCCGTAACATTTATAAGACCATAGAGGTCCGAATGTACAAGTTCTAAGGGTTTTTTGGCTCTATGACTTTTTTTCAGTAAAAGATCTTTTAGTCCTTTTGGCTTCAAGGCATGACTCATGTCCTGGTAAAGAGTCTTTTTTTAACTCGCTTAGAAGTCCTCTCTTAACCACTCTCTCTATTCTATTGAGATTTATGTGTCATAATCTTAAGTGTCAAAGATGAGCATTTTCATTTTGAGAATTATTTTTTGTTTTATTTTGAGTTGTCACAGTTCTGAACATTTCAGTATTAAAAAATTCTTTAGATGCTAACGGTATTAGCACATATAAACTACACTCTACGTTTGCAGAACAAAAAATCACACCTTTTTATAAATAAACGCATTATTTACCAGGACATTTACAAAATAATTGTGTTATAACAAAGCTTTAACAAAAATAAGGTTCCATTTCATATCTGGAATCACATATACATTATCCAATAATAAATATGATTTCTGAAAGAGAAGTTTAATGCCTCCCATTGAAAAGAAGAACAAATATGATTAGTTCAACCTGAATCACTTGTCCAGACATAATCATAATTCTCCACTAAGCAGGTTTCTAGAACTAGTAAATTACATTTACCTTGTTTGGCTTTCTTTATCTTTGGCAAATACTTGGGACAATTTCATTTCCAATGTCCCTACTAGTTGCAATGGAAGCAAATTCCATTGCAAACCTTGGAATTCCTGCCCCTCTGGCCTGTAGCAAAGTTAGCTTTATTCCCCTGAGCTCTCTTTTTCTTCTTCTTCCACTTTTTGGTGTTGAAAGAAGAAGGTACAAACTTTGTTCCAGAGGTTAAACCTTCATGGAACTTCTTTGAAGATGTGGCAACATTTTCCTCTCCCTTTTGCTCCTTGACTTTCATCAAGTATTGATAAGTCTATAATCCATTAAGAAGGGTGGCCAGGTTGTAGTCTAGCTTATTCAATACAACTTTACTATGGAATTAAAACAGCTCTCAGGTAGAGTTTCTAGAATAAAGCTAACCTGAATGGCCTCATCGATGACAGACTCGTCCATTTCAGCAATGTTAAAATAGACCATTATGTTGAGAACATGTTCTCTTATAGAGGTCCCCTCTTATATGGGTGCATTGAAGATGAACTTTAGAGCGTCATGTCTAAGTTATGTCGACGGTTGTCCATGTTGGGGTTAATGCCCTAAATCTCGTAGGGTCATATAGTTTATAACTGTAATGTACAAACATTTTATTTATGGAATGAAATATGTGATGTTTTATTTTATTTATTTAGTTGCATTAACTACGAACCAATAAACTAACATCCAAGGTTATCTTTGCTTAAACATGTATGTAAATACATACGGGTGATCATGTTTAAGTGAAAACCTAAATGGTCTGTAGTAGATGGATAAGACTGGATACTTTATCTCTATGACACTACGAGTATAGTCCGCTTTGTGGATATTACAATTGTTGTAAAGTGCTACAAATGATTTGATCCTGATGGTGGGATTTAAGCAATCTGTCAAATTATTCATGTGATGATTGTTTTTTATTGTTGTTTGAAATTGTTGGATAATTTCAGGATTGACACTGTTGTTTATTGCCTTGAATTTACTTTTTGGCATGTAAAGGCCCATGTTTTGGGGCATATTTTTTGCAATAGAGTCTGTAATTAGTAAGTCCTTGAGTCATTCATTGGTCTTCCAATGCCGATTTGGAGAAAACGGGACCAAATTCGATGGAGAAACGGTGGAGAATGCAGCTGTACAAAAGGGATTGTACCACAACATTGCGACACTGTGATGAAGAACAGTGTTATGTTCTTTCAACAGCATTGCAACGCTGGGCACAATGTTGTAACACTCCAAGGCAAAAAGAACCAACTATTTTTGGTCTGGTTTGGTTCGTGACTCACTTGGTTCACTTACGATTTGGTCAGTTTGAGCGGTTCAAGGCCCGATTCGCTTGTTTTTTAATCGGTTGATAATTATTCTTGTAATAGTTAGTTTCTTTGGTTAATCAAACTAATATAAGAGTTATATTAACTTAGTTAGTTTTTTTGGTTAAATAAGAGTTATATTAATTTAATTAATTTGTTTGGTGTCCAATCTCAGTCCAATAATTTTTTGTTTATTAATTATGCATTTGATGTATGATTTGTATTTATATATATATATATATATATATATCATATTGTATGTCATATAGTATTAAATCCCACCATAGGATATGCATTTAATATCATGCATCATTTATATTATAGATGTTTTAATATATGTATATGTATGATTTAATTAATATAGTATGCTCATGCATCATATAGTATAAATGTCATAGTATATGCATGCATGCATTGATAATATATCCATGCATCATTTATATTATAATTGTTATAATATATGGTTGAATGTATGTATGGATGTATGTTATAGTTTATATCATTACCATATTATATTATTGTTATATATGTTAGTAATGAAATGGAATTGCATGAAGCATGTAACCACTTTCAAGTAATTTATAATTGTTATAATATTATCTAATTATGCTTAACATGCAATGTATGGTTTTAATTTATTTCATTTGTTTATAATTGTTATAACTAAATGAAATTAGAAATTAAAATTGATAATTCAGAATTGCATGCTATATTTTTAAACGGAACATCCCTATCTGGGAACTTACTTGTAAAGGTGAATTAGATAGATTTGTTACAAACATGCAATATTTGATTAAAGTTTGTAGAAGTGTTTAATAAACTTAATAAAAATTGTTTAACTATCCAAAGATAAGTGTTGGTTTTGGGAAAATTTAACATTCACTTAGTTAGAATCAGTAGCCAAATTTTCCTACGTTAATTAACCCTCAGTGGGAGGAAAATGGGGTAGATGATACTTCATTTCTCTTCTTCACGTTTCTCCCTAAAAGTTAAAATTATGAGATCTATACTCGGCCTCCAAGCACCTTGAGTGTCCCCTTACAGATGGCATTTGTATAGATCAATAACAAGGTGAATGGAGAGAGTGTTTAAAGTAAGTGAGAGCAAGACATGTGACAACACATCCCTTGATCTCTCTCATAAAAAGTAAAGTTTCATGCATGGCCTCGTGGCACCATGAGTGTCCCCCTAACGGATAGCATTTTTGCATGGCGCTTTATTTGAAATCTAGAAATGGATAGGATTACTTTAGTTTCATGTCCCAATCGTTTTTTCTCATTGGGAAAAAAATTTAGAATCCAAAATGAGGGATTACACTTACAAGAGTTTATTAATTTCTGGATTGAACAATGGTGGCTGATAGTTACAGTAACAAACAGTTGTTCAATCTATCGGTTGAGATTGTTTCATTCCAGTGAAGGGACACTTGATCACACTATTGTGGTTTTTGTCCTGCCTCACGGAAACATCATTGCAAAATAGATGTCACTTAGGGTACATTAGACTATTTTACTAAAATTGATTGGTTTGTCTTAAGTGGTTTATTGCAAATAGACTAATATAAATAATTTGTATGGTTTTAGCAAACTGATTTCAATATGACTTTTGCAACACTTAACTTACTCGTCGCTGATAAATTAACAAGCAAAAATTACACTTCTTGGAAAAACACTATCAATACAATCCTCATCATCGATGACCTCCGTTTTGTCCTAATGGAGGACTGTCCTCCCATTTTAGCTCTCAATGCTGCTTAAAATATTGAAGAAGCATACGAGCGATGGACATGGCCATACGAGAAGTCCAAGCGTACATTTTGGCAAGCCTTTCCGAAGCCTTTGCTAAGAAGCATGAGCCCATACTCACGGCTTGTGAGATTATGGAGTCCTTAAGGGGAATGTTCAGACAACTGTCTGCACAGCTCAGGCGCGAAGCTCTCAAACACATCTTCAATGCTCGTTTGCAAGAGGGACGTCTATTCGAGAATATGTTAGCTTAATAGGTCCATTTCAACGTGGCAAAGATGAATGGGTCCGTCATTGATGAAGCCAGTTAGGTTAACTTCATTCTGGAATCTTTACCTAAAAGTTTCCTATAGTTCCGAAGCAATGTTATTTTAATAGGATTGATTACAACCTGACCACTTTTCTCAACGGCTATAGACCTTCTAGTCCTTGATGAAAACCAAGGAACAGAAAGGTGAAGCAAATGTTGCTTCTTCCTTTAAGAAGTTCCAGAGGTTCGACCTCTGGGACAAGGTATGTGCCTTCTTCTTCTAGTACCAAAAAGTGGACGAAGAAGAAAGGTGGAAAGGGGAAAGCTAACCCACCAGCTGCTGCCCAAAAGGGCAAGAAAGCCAATGTTGCAAAGAAAATATGTTTCCATTCCAACTAGGAGGGGCATTGGAAGAGGAACTGTCCCAAATACTTGGTGGAAAAGAAAAAGGCCAAATAAGGTAAATATGATTTACTTGTTTTATAAACCTGTTTAATGGAGAACAATGATTTGGCCTGAATAATTGATCGGGGCGACAGTAACCACATTTGTTCTTCACTTTAGGGAATTAGTTCTTGGCGGCAACTAAAAGCTGGGGAAATGACGATGCGAGTTGAAGCTAGGCACGTCATCTCAACTATGGCAGTGGGAGGTCTCCCGTTAAATTTACAGAATAAATATATTTTGCTAGAAAATATACATGTAGTTCCTGGTTTGAAGAGGAACTTAATTTGTGTAAAGTGTTTATTAGAACAAAGTTAATGTTTATATTTATATGTAAATAAAGTATTTATTTCAAAGAATGGTGTCAATATTTGTTCTGCTGAGCTAGAAAACAATCTTTATGTGCTAAGATCATTAGCTACTAAAGCCCTCCATAACGCTGACATGTTTAAAACTGTGGTAACTCAAAATTTAAAAACATAGAATTTCTCCTAAAGAAAATGCCCAACTTTGGCACCTAAGATTAGGACACATCAATCTCAATAGGATTGAGAGGTTGATGAAGAATGAACTTCTAAGCGAGTTAGAAGAAAATTCTTTACCAGTGTGTGAGTCATGCCTTGAAGGTAAATTCCCTAAAAGACCTTTTACTGCAAAAGGACATAAGGCCAAAGAACCCCTAGAACTAGTACATTTAGACCTCTATGGTTTAATGAATGTAAAAGGAAGAGGAGTGTTTAAATATCTCATCACCTTTACTGATGATTATTCACGATATGGGTATGTTTATTTAATGCAACATAAGTTTGAATTCTTTGAAAAATTCAAAGAGTTCAAGGCAGAAGTTGAAAATGCATTAAATAAAACAATTAAGACATTTTGATCTGATCGAGGTGGGGAGTTTTTGAATTTAACATTCTAATACTATTTGAAAGAGCATGAAGTTGTATCCCAACTCTCATCACCTAGTATACCTTAGCCATAATGGTGTATTAGAAAGTTGAAATCGAACTCTGTTGGACTTGGTTCGATCTATGATGAGTTATGCTTCCTTACCTAATTCTTTTTGGGGTTTTGCAGTACAGACTGCAGTGTATATTTTGAATTGTATTCCATCTAAAAGTATTATGAGAACACCTTTGGTGTTATGGAATGGTCATGAAGCTAGTTTATGTCATTTCAGAATCTGAGGTTGTCCAACACATGTGCTTGAGGCAAATCCTATGACACTGGAACCTCGTTCCAAACCATGCCTATTTGTAGGCTACCCCAAAGGAGCGAGAGGTGGTTACTTCTTCGACCCTGAAGAAAATAAAGTGTTTGTGTCGACAAATGCTAATTATTTGGAAGAAGACCACATAAAGGAGCATACGCCTTGCAGTGATGTTGTGTTGAATGAACTTTCCAAGGAATCTACTGAACCATCAACAAGAGTTATTGAAGAGCCCAACACCTCAACAAGAATTGTTGAAATTTGATCATCTAGTAGGTCAAATCCACCTCAAGTGTTAAGAGAGCATCGACGCAGTGGAAGGGTTGCGAATCCACCTAACCGTTACATGGTTTAAGGGAAATCATAGGTATCATAGCTGACAAAGATGTTGAGGATCCATTGTCTTACAATAAGGCAATGGAGGATGTTGACAAAGATGAATGGATCAAAGCTATAGAACTTGAAATGTAGTCGATGTACTTCAATTCAGTTTGGGATCTTGTAGCTCTACCTGATAGGGTTAAACTTATAGGTCGAAAATGGATCTACAAGAGAAAACAGGGTGTTGATGGGAAGGTGCAAACCTTCAAGGCTAAACTAGTGGCAAAGGGTTATACTCAAGTTGAGGGAGTTGACTATGAGGAGACTTTCTCACCTGTTGTCATGTTGAAGTCTATCAGAATTCTCTTGTCCATTGCCTCATATTATGTTTATGTGGTTTGGAAAATGGATGTCAAGACTAGCTTCTTGAATGGAAATCTTGAGGAGACCATTTATATGGAGCTGCCCGAGGGATTCATAACCCAAGGTAAAGAGCAAAAGGTTCGCGGGCTTAATCAGTCCATTTATGTACTGAAGCAAGCTTCTCGATCTTGAAACATGCATTGGTAAAAGGGGAGCAAGACACATTGGGTTGCGCTGATGCAAGATTGCGTTAATAGTGTAAGGAAAAGACACTTGGACATGCGGCAAAGTAGGAGGTGGCGGCCTTAGAGAGACCTTGGACGCCTATAAATAGGGCCAAGGACATCAGATGAGAACTCAAAATCTCATAAAGAAGAGTGTATTGGGAGGAGACTATGCGCTGGTAGCAAGACCATGCGTTGGTCAAGAGGTTACAAGAGGGGAGATGTTGTCGAACAGAAAGAACAGGAAGTAGCACCAACTTGGGACAAGGTGTTCTCCCAAAATAATCGTGCATTTGGAGTGATTCTAAAGTCACTTGAAAGTTAGGAGAGTCTAGTTTTCAGGGTAGGGATTTCGAAGAAGAAGCTCCAAGGAATTGGGCTGGAAAGTGAGGACAAGACAGAGGGGTCAAGCTGTCGGGTAAGCTGAGCCAGTCTTGAAGGTTTGATGTTTCTGGCCAAACCACGAAGAGTTATGAGCTAAGATTTTGAAATAAGCTTCCGGAGATATTTTAGAGCATATTTGTAGAAGGACATAACTCGAGATAAAGCCTAGAACTATGAGTAGCTTGAGCTTTAAATTGAATCTGGAATTTAGGGTTCAAAAGAGGAGCCCGAGAAGATTAAGAAACTTCTAGAGAGAAAGGTTTCTAAACGACCAAGGTGAGTGGTAATTTCCTTTAAGTCTTCAAGCATATCTTTTAGATTAAAATATATATGCTTATGTTATGAATGAGAATCTAGCATGAGAATGAGTTTTATGTGATCGGGATGGTTAGGGGGTCAATAGACTTAGTTCCTAAGCCCGAAAGAAAAACCTCACGGGATGGTCAGGGGATCGAGAGGTC
Source organism: Benincasa hispida (assembly GCF_027475165.1). Lineage (NCBI taxonomy): Eukaryota > Viridiplantae > Streptophyta > Magnoliopsida > Cucurbitales > Cucurbitaceae > Benincasa > Benincasa hispida. The sequence continues at coordinate 25,000,372 of NC_143487.1, forward strand.
TAGTTCCTGAACCTGTGGGAGGATCCTCGTATGGGATGGTCAGAGGGCCAACGGGCGTAGCTTCTGAGCCCATAAGCGGAGAGCTATGTGCACATAGGAGACAAAGGAAACGTAAAGAGTGGGTGTTGTATTTAGTAACAGTTATCTATCTACTATATGTGTAGGTAGACAACATACTCATTCTAAATAGTTATCAGTTTAGCTATCAACCGTGTATGTAGATAGTAGTTATGATCAGACTCATTCAAGGCAGAGGTTTGGGTACTAACCTTGTATTTATGATATGTTTGTTATTTATGAGTTGAAATAGACTCTAGAAGTTGCTTACCACTCACTGAGCTTTGTGAAGCTCATTTTGTTATTTCATGTTTTTCTTCCTAGGTAGTGAAAGGTGAGGAGTTCTAGGGTGCTGCTAAAGTCAAGATCTGCCACAAGCCACAGTTACACTTTCGGGGTTTTACATTTATTGTTGTAAACTTTGTAGTTAAGTATTGGAGTTTTATAAACATTACGTTGTTGTAATATAAAATGGGCCTTCCTAATCAGTTGTCGTTTGCCTCCTTGACTTAATCAGTTGGTTGTTGAATTTGTTCATTGGTATCAGAGTTATTTCCGCAATAGTTATTAGGCAGTAAGTGTCAACAAAAGGGTTGATAACTGCTGCAGTCATGTCCTTTCCTAGGCTCAGAGAATAGTCTGAGACGGGGTGTGACAAGTTATTCACGTACCGTTAGAGCTTCGAGCTATAGGTCCATGAGGTCCCCTTGGTAGATCAATAGATTCAGTTGAGGTTCAGTTCTTGGTATTGATTTGAAATGTTCAAATTGACAAGAGGTATTTTGATTATAAATGATATAATCAGTATGATGTATGAGATACATCTAGTGGAGGATTGATGTAAATAGGAAAAGAACTATGGTTTATATGTTTCATGAGATGAAATATTAAAACTATAGGTTATAAATATAGTATGATAAGTTGGTTATCATTTATATTTAAATTAATGGATAATTAATTCTTTTTCTTTTAAATAACCATATGAGTGGGTGGTTATTGGATCATGGTAACCATGAGTTTAAAGGGAAAGTGGTTTCTTATTTTCGAAAAGAAGTTTTTGCAAATGCTAAAAAGTTTTTTGAGTTTTCATTCTCACGCAAAAGAAACTCACGGGGTCGTCAAGTACATATGGATTTACTAAACGACGGTTGGGTGAGCTAAATGATTGTGTAGTGGCGAGCTAAACGATCGTGCAGTATTTACTAAACGATCGCATAGTTTTGCTAGACGATTGCTTGCCCAAAGTAAACGATCGTGTAGACTGTATGCGACAGACCGAGCTAAAAGATGAGCTAAATGATCGTGTAGTATTTACTAAACGATCGCATAGTTTTGCTAGACGATCGATTGCCCAAAGTAAACGATCGTGTAGAGTCTGTATGCGACAGACCGAGCTAAAAGATGAGCTAAACGATCGCATAACTTTTTCTAGACGATCACTTAACTGTATCTAAACGATTGGGCATCGACTTATATGATAGGTCTCCGCCATCTCCCACTTGCCCAATCGTGTACACGATAGGTGTTTCCTCCTCTGTTTTCCTCATACCAAGTCCGAACAGAGCCCGCCCTCTGGATCCTCACACCAAGAATACCATGGTAGTCTCGTTGGTGGTGTTAAACTCAACTCGACACCGTTGAGGTTTTCTGGAGGTCGTTCGTGGTGCTGTGGAGGCCGTTCATGTTGCTGAGGAGTTCGTGGCCGAGGCAATCGGTGAGGATGAGCAGGAAGTGTTCGTGCTGTGTTCGTTCGGTGTTGCGGTCGTGTAGATCGAGCGTTCGTGGTTACTGTTGTTCGAGTGGTCGTGCAACGGAGCGTGGAGACGCTTCTGCCATTGTTCATAGAGGTCTTCCTTGTTCATTTGTTGTTCATGCTTTAATTTATGCATTTTAATTGTATAACCGCTTGTTTGAAGTCGACTGTTAATATATGTTCATTCATGATTGTAATTTGGAATAATCTTGTTCCACTGCTCATGGAAATCTCAGTTCCGATTTCCTTCACAATGGACACAAAACTATATATGTAGTGCGAAAAGTGAATGGACACAAAACTATATCTGTAGTGCAAAGAGTGCAGTTCTTGGTCTTTAGTGGAGTGACCGACAAGTAATGGATATTGAATAATTTAATTAAAGGAGTTTAATTAATTATTCAAGTACCATTTGAGCTTCAGCCTATAGATCCATAAAATCCCCTATGTAAACAGGGATTTATGAGAATCAATTTTGGATCAATTTGAATTGTTCGAATTAATAGAAGAAATTAATTATATGTGATATAATTAATTAAACTTAATTATATGTGATATAATTAATTAAACTATATTATATATGATATAATTAATATAATGTATTTGATACATTATATAAAGTTTATTTGAGAGGAAATAAATATTTGAATATGGGTCAAATGTTAATCATGTGAATTGGATTCAAACAATCAAATTTAGTATGAATGGGATTTATATTAAATACCATTAATGAGAGAATTAAAGCTATAGATTATGTGTTATATATGATATAACATATAGCTATACACACACACACAAAAACAAAAACATATATATATATATATATATATATAAATAAGTAATTTAATTTTAATTTTAAAAGGGGGGAAATAACTTCCCTCCACTTATTTCTCTCTTAGTGGATCGTGAAGAATGGGACATTTTTTTTTTCTGGAGATTTGGTTAATCTTCTTCACAGTCAATTGATTACAAACTTTCTTATCTTCTCCTCTCAATCTATCTCACTATTCCAAAATCACGAGCCCACAACTCCTATGTTTCTTTTGCCCTACAGAGAAAACAAAGGAAACTTTTGTGGTAGTGGCAACCTTGGATTTCTATGTTCATTGGATCGTGATTATTCTGAAGGAACTCTTATCATAGAGTACCTCTGAGCGGAAGCGAGATCGTTCCAAACTCATCGTGACAGAAATAACGCATTCACAATCTAACATAATAGATATGCATTTAACAACTAATTACAGGCATGCTTTGAAACTTAAATAACAAGAGAACAAGAAACGTACCAGTTGAAGAACCCTTCTTCGCCTTAGAACTCGTTCTCATACAAGGACTGATCCTTTCGCTCTCACTAAGAACGCCCAAGCAATCATCCACCAATCGTCTAGCCACGAACGGACTCTACATGAACACAGCAGCAGGGAAGACATGACCACTTAGAACCCTTGGTATTCTCAATGTGAGAATCTAGGAGGTGTGGGCTCTGTTGGATGTGATAGAGGGAAGGAGAAGATTGTATACCACGACCAAGCAAGTGGAAGAAGTCAGGTGTCTATCATATAGACAATGCTTGATTGTTTAGGAAGAGGTACACGATCGTTTAGTAAATAGGTCGTGATCGTATAGAAGATCGTTTAGGAAAAAGCTAGATGATCGTTTAGAAAATCCTATGCGTCGTTTAGTAAACTGCGTGCGTGCATACGATCGTTTAGAAATGTTGAGTTATAGGTAGGCTTTCGGTTTGCTTTGCGATAGGCAGTATACACCAAACATGAGCGAATCTCTGATCTCATTCAAAATGAAAATGATTTTCATTTTCTTCTTCAATTATGAAATCTAAATGCAATCTCCCACTATTCACACGGTTATGGAGAAAATGCCGGCATAATCATCCTATAATTGTCCAAAAATAAATAATAAATATAATCATATTATATTCATTAACCTATGGTTTAATATCACATCAAATGTAACACATTAACCATAGTCTTTTTCTCCTCCACTAGATATAAATTATACTTATATCATTTTCCTCCAAATAATGTATCTCATACATAATGTCAATCATATCATATATAATTAACCAGTTGAATCATATCATATATAATCGAACTTTCTCTTGTCAATTTGAACACTTCAAACTAAGCCAAAAACTGATTCTCAACTTGAATCCATTGAGCTACCAAGGGGACCTTATGGACCTATGGCTTAAAGTTCCAACCGTACGTGAATAGCTGACTAAACTCTTTAGCCACGAGATCCACCATCCGTTAACTGCCAAGCATTCCACTAAAGATCAACAGTTCCACTCTTCTTAACACATATATATTGTTGTGTCCATCAGATATAACCAATCAATAGTACGATAACCCTTCACAGATGCTCGTAAGTACAGTTGGGCCAATTTATCGTTTTGCCCCTGTAGTTACATCTAACTCTTTAAGTACCACTGATTCCTTTAATAAACAATACAATATAGTCCTACTATGTGTGGACACCTCTCAGGCCATGATAAGGTATGTGGCGCCTGATGAATAAAATTAAGGCGAAGCAATATGCGATGCATGTCTTAGGTTATGCGTTTACACTCATGTGTCGGTGGTCATGCGTTGGAATGAAATGTATGCGTTGATCTCATGTGCAATGACCATGCATTCCTGTCACAAGTTTTCTTGCGCTCATTCCAAGTATAATGCGAACGCAAGTTTTTCAGGTGATCCAAGGTCGAACTCAGGGACTTGTAGCTAAGTGTATGCAGTGATGTGTTTGTGGCAGATGAATAAAAGAATGATGGGGGGTATAAGCTCATAATTACTCCTACTCCTAATTAACAGATTAAGCGGTGAGAGTATGAATGAGAGGTAGAGACACAAAAACTGATGAGGAAAAATTAGCTGCCAAAAACCTGATGGCTAAATTTATAGTGAATGCAATATGCGATGCATGTCTTAAGTTATGCGTTATACTCATGCGTCGGTGGTAATGCGTTGAAATGAAAAAATGCGTTAGTCTTATATGCGATGACCATGCGTTCCTGTCACAAGTTTTCTTACGCTAGCGCCAAGTATAATGAGAATGCAAGTTTCTCGGGTGATCCAAGGCCGAACTCAGGGACTTGTAGCTAGATTTATTCGGTGATGTGTTTGCGGTGGATGAATAAAAGAATGATGGAGGGTATAAGCTAATAACTACTCCTACTTCTAACTAACAAGCAAAGCATTGGAAGTATGAATGAGAGATAAAGACACGACAACTGTTGACGCGTAGTAAATGTATGGAAAATAGATAAAATATGAGGATGTCCTCATCTCAACCCTATGCTTGACCGCAAGGGTAACCCCACCCAACGCAAGTTATGCGATCATGCTACACGCACTTGCGTCTAACTTTAGGACGCATGTGATGTATATGCGACGTGTCGAGAGGCTTATTCCTAAGTCTCTATTCCTGCTCATGTGCGCACACACATAAGCAAGATGATCGCATACCACCGTATTCTACTTCTCGGACGCTTGCAATATCCTCTCCGTAGGGTACATACGTTGTGTAAATGCAAATGGAGCTTATCTCTAATTTCCCCATTCTTGCTTATGCGATCCAATCCACTCTCCCGAGACTTAGATTTGGTTTTTAGACTACACTTCCAAGTATGCCTAAATGATGAATGATGCGCTCATAAGACAAGGTAATCACATAAACCTGGCTGATGTAAGATTATTCCTATCTCTAGTGAACACTAGCTTACATTGCTTAATGCGACCAACCACTTACCCTCTCAGACAGTTAGTTGATGTGCTCATAAGACAAGCTAATCACTAATGCAACGCACACCTCCCGGTGGTTTGCTACATGCTTCATATTCCTAATCCGCATGATAAAGTATGTGATACTCTAACAGTCTCACTAAGTGATGCAATGAAATTAAGGAGCTAAGTAAATGAAGATGGAGATGGAGTCGAAGGAAAATATAGAAATGCATTGATCACAAAATGTATTAATTCCTTAAGCCAAAATGTAATATAATACAATATAAGAAAAGAAGAGAAATGGAAAGGCTAGCTGGAAGCAATGTCTTGCTTCCAGCAGATGTGTGTCAAGGTTGCCGGTAGTGCCATGGAAGGGCGGTGGAGCAGACTCTCTCGAGCTCTGACTCCGACAAAGGCTCCGATCGTCACTCGGAATGGATGAAGGAGATGAAGAACTCTCAAGCTTTCTTCTCACGCTTTGGTCTGGATCACAAGGATCCGCCCTCAGCAGAAAACCTTGAATAAAATGAAATTCTGCTCATCGGCTTCTATTTATAGAGCTTGATCGCCGACAACATTTAATGGACCTACTCTAATTCTGACATTCGCGATGCATTGGTCCTTTTCTGAAGCTCTGCTGCTAATGGCATGGTTGGTAAAATATCAACTTCATCTTTTGATTATCCCAAGGTATGCGTTAATGTTTCCATTCCACCAACCTTATGGTAATTCTGCTATTATGGTTATCATCGTGTAGCCGCAATCTTGCAATGATCGCATTCGCTTGATGACTGCAACTACTACGAGATGACCGCAATCTTTTGACGATCGCAACTCTTATGTGATGGACGCACGCGGTTGATTATCGCAACACTGATGCGTTGATCGTATGCGTTCGCCTTTGCGATGGAGAAATTCTCCGCATGCAGTCGTCTTCGCGATAGGCCAGCTTCCACATATGCATCTGATTCCTGCGTTAGCTACAAAGATAGACAATTGAACGCATAAGAATGCATAATAGTGGGTTAGCCGAGATTCTTAATGCTGAACGACGAAATGATCAGGCAATACTCCCCACGATTCCGATCCAGAGTAAACGCCTATCCACCCATTAAATCAATGACTATCGGAAACGAAATAATCCCTTATTTAGTAAGTCCCCTTTTTCTCAGAAAGAAGAATAGGAATAAAAAAAAATGGAAAGAATCCAATTACAACAAAATAATTTTCTCATGAATTCCTAACATAATCGCCGCATATTTCACTTAACAATCTTCATAATTCTAAATAAAAGGCCTAAGATCTCGTGCATTTCTGCCTGTCATCAGCAACTGTGATGCGTGGTAAAATGCATGATAAAATAGATAAAATGTGAGGATGTCTTCATCGCAACCCTAAGCTTGACCGCAAGGAAAACCCCAGCCAACGCAAACTAATGCGATCATGCTATACACGCCCGATGTAAATGAACGTGATGTGTAATAGCAAACGAAACTTATTCCTAAGTCTCCATTCTTGCTTATGCGATCTTAATCTAGCTCTCACGAGCCTCGATTCTAGCCTATCTCTCAAGTATTAAGTTCTTTCTTTAGACTCTCTCTTGATTAGCTCTAAAGTTGTGATGGACGCATACATAAGGCAAGGTAACCACAAAAGCCTGGTTGATCTAAGATTATTCCTATTCCTAGTGCACACTTGCTTACATTGATTAATGTGATCAACTACTTACCCTCCTGGGCAGTTAGTTGCTCCTGATTTTACTCATAGACAAGCATTACATCCGCCTATAGACAAACGTTGCTACAGCTTCACACTAAGCAAATAAGGTTTTCTCATAGAATTCGCGCAACGCACACCTCCCGGTGGTTTGCTACATGCTTCATATTCCTATGCCGCATGATTAAGTATGCGATACCTTAACAGTCTCACTAAGTGACGCAATGAAAGTTAAGGATGCTAAGTAAATGAAGATGGAGATGGAGTAGAAGGAAAATATAGAAATGCATTGATCACAAAATATATTAATTTCTTAAGCCAAAATGTAATACAAAACAATATAAGAAGAGAAGAGAAATGGAAAAGCTAGCTGGAAGCAATGTCTTGCTTCCAGCACATGTGTTCAAGGTTGCCGGTGGTGCCATGGAAGGGCGGTGGAGCAGACTCTCTCAAGCTATGACTCCAACGAAGGCTTCGGTCGTCACTCGGAATGGATGAAGGAGATGAAGAACTCTCAAGATATCTCTCACGCTTTTGTCTAGATCACAAGGATCCACTCGAAGGTAGAAACTTGGATAAAATGAAATTCTGCTCAGCGGCTTCTATTTATAGAGCTTAATCGCCGACAGCATTAATGGACCTGCTTTGATTCTGACATTCGCGGTGCGATGGTCCTATTCTAAATCTCTACTACTAACGGCGTGGTAGGTGAAATCTCAACATCATCTTTTGATTCTTTCGAGGTATGCGTTCATGTTGCATTCCACCAACTTTGCGTTCATCCCTCTATTATGGTTATCATCATGTAGTCACAAGCTCCTTGTGATGACTGCACATTTGATGACCGCAACTTCTACATGATGACTGCAATTGCTTGACGATTGCAACTTCTATGCGATGGACACATCCGATTGATGGCCGCAACATCCATGCGTCAAACGTATGCGTTCTCCTTTGCAATGGAGAGATTCCCTGCATGCGATCGTCTTTGCGATAGCCTGACTTCCGCTTATGCACTCACTTCCAGCGTTAGCTACAAAGATAGACAATTGAACGCATAATATGAGATCGTAAACTATGCGATTGTTTAGGAAAGCTAAGCGATCGTTTAGGGAAGAGCGTGTGATCGTTTAGGCGATGGGCAACTATCGTATAGGCTCTCAAGCTATGCGATTGTTACGTTTTCACACCAATTGCGATCTTTTCAAACTCTTTACAAAATGAAACAAATTTTCATTTTATTCTTCGGTTACAATAATCGACTTTGGATTCTCCCACTAACACACGTTCGAGAGAAGTTTTAGGTCAATTATCATATAATTAACCAATTTAATAATTTATGAATATAATCATATTATATTTTTACCCAATAGTTTGATATCACATCTACTATAGTAATATCTCCTCCACATGATATAAATCATATTTATATCTAAATTCCTCCAAAATAATGTATCTCATACATTTAGTCAATTATATCATATATAATCAACCAGTTCAATTATATCATATATAATCAAACTCCGACTTGTCAATTTGAACATTTCAAACTGACCCAAACACCGATTCTCAACTTTATCCAAGCTACCCAGGGGACCTAATGAACCTGTGGCTCGAAGCTCGAGCGGTACGTGAATAGCTGACTAGACTCTTTAGCTACGAGATCCACCATACGTTAACTGTCAGACATTCCACTAAAGACCTATAGCTGAACACTTCTTACCCCAAATATATTTATGTGTCCATCGGATATAACCATATGAGTACGATGACTCTTCACATATGCTCATAAGTACAGCTAGGCCAATTTATCATTTTGCCTCTGTAGTTACATCTCACTTCTTAAGTACCACTAATTTCTCTAATAAACAATACAACATAGTCCGACTATGTGTGAACACCTCTCGGGCTAAAAGAAGATGTGTGGGGCCACATCGTTCAAGCCATGGAATCAGCCCTTAAGAGAAATATCCATCTACTTACCCTGCTTCGGGGAAGGAGTGAACTCCATATTGTGTACTTGAGTTCCCAACTCCCAAATCAGACGAATCCCCAGAATGGCAGGTTTGAATCGGCGACCTGGCCACTCGCACCCATACAAATCAAAGGATCGCCCTCAATGGTAGGAGTTCCCAACTCACTCAGGATTGAGTTCATGTTACGTATAGTCATCCTAGTGAAGTGAAGTCTCTGTCATGAACGGTGTTATATAACGAGACATTAATACTTCGTGGTCAGATCTTATACAAACTCTTTGTATAGGATGCCCCCTGCTCGCATGTCCCCTACATGAATGATTAGGATCAGACCATCTGTGTCAAGTCACAACACTTGTGGCCATTCCAAAAGTGGGCTGCATGCGTAGTCTAGCCACGAGCGATCCTGTAGACCCATGTTCCATAAGTGACCCTCAAACACTGTAGCCGTGAGAGGCTTCATAAATGGGTCAGCAACATTGTGCTCCGAAGCAATCTTTGTGACGATCACGTTTGCTCGATGCATTACCTTGCAGATCAGATGAAACTTCCACTCTATGTGTTTTTCACGCCTGTGACTCCTTGGCTCCTTGTAGTTTGCCATTGCCCCACTAATATCACAATATAGGGTAATGAGCCTAAACATATTTAGAACAACTTTCAGTTCTGTCAAGAACTTCCTGAGCCAAATAGCCTCCTTAACAGCTTCGCAAGCCGCTACGTACTCCGTCTCCATAGTGGAGTCGGCGATGCATCTCTACTTAGTGCTTCGCCACACTACACTCCTTCGTTGAGAGTAAAGTCTGACCCTGATGTGGACTTGCGAGAGTCCTTATCAGTCTGAAAGTCAAAATCTGTGTATCTAGTAAGGATCAAATCCCTAAAACCATACACGAGCATATAGTCCCTCATTCTCCGAAGATACTTGAGGATGTTCTTTATTGCGGTCCAGTGACCCGGGCCTGCGTTAGACTGATACCTACTGACTATACCCACAGTGTAGTAGATGTCTGGACGAGTATAGAGCATCGCATACACCAAACTGCCAACAACAAACACATATGGGACCCATCTCATTTCTTTAACCTCTTGAGGCGTCTTAGGACACATGTCCTTAGACAAAGTGACTCCATGCCTGAACGACAGTACGTCCCTCTTGGAGTCCTGCATCGAGTACTTGAGCAACATTTTGTCAATGTACGATGCCTGAGACGGTGCTAGCACTTTGTTTTTACAATCCCAAAAGATCTGTATACCTAGAACAAACTGAGCCTCTCCCAAATCTTTCATTTGGAATTAGGTCGCTAGCCAGTTCTTAACTGCAGTCAGTAGACCTATATAATAATGAGTAGTATATCGTCTATGTACAACACTAAGAAAACTATTGAAGCTTTGATGATCTTCTTGTAGACACAAGGTTCATCAACCATTTGGTCAAAGATATACGACTTGATCGCAGTATCAAACTGTATGTTCCAAGATCGAGATGCCTGTTTCAACCCATAAATGGACCGATTCAGCTTGCAAACCTTTTACTCTTGAACTTCGACTATGAATCCCTCGGGTTGCACCATGTAAATGGTCTCCTCAAGATTGCCATTTAGAAAGGCCGTCTTGATGTCCATTTTCCATATCTCATAATTATAATAAGATGCAATGGACGGGAGGATGCAGATCAACTTTAACATGGCAACAGGCGAGAAAATATCCTCATAATCGACTCCCTCTACCTGGGTATAACCTTTTGCCATAAGTCGAGTCTTGAAGGTCTGTACCTTCCTATCAGCACCCCATTTGCGCTTGTAGATCCATTTACAACCTATAGGTCTTACCCCATCAGGCTGATCTACAAGATTCCATGCTGAGTTGAAGTACATCGACTCCATTTCGAGATCCATAGCCTTGACCCATTCATCCCAGTCAACATCCTACATTTTCTTCTGATAAGACAATGGATCCTCATTTTTGTCGTCTGCTACCATAGCAAGGATTTCCGTGTAACCCAAATAGCAAACGGGTGGGTTCGCAACCCTCCCACTACGTCAAGGTTCCCTAAACTCTTGAGGTGGAACCGACCTACTAGATGAACTCCCATCAACAACTCTTGTTGATGTAGCAGCAACAACTCTTGTTGAAGTTTCAGTAGTTTCATTGGAAAGCTCATGCAACACGACATTACTTCGTGGACTGTGCTCCCTTAAATGATCCTCCTCTAGGAAAGTAGCGTTCATGGAAACAAACACCCTATTTTCCGTCGGATCATAAAAATAACCCCTCGTGTACCTTTGGGGTTGCCTACAAAGAGGCATACTCTCGACCGTGGTTCCAACTTCTTGGGATTAGCCTCAAACACATGTATAGGGCAACCCCAAATGCGAAAATGACGTAAACTAGCTTTACGCCCGTTCTAAAACTCCAGAGGTGTTCTTGCAACACTCTTGGAAGGAACACAGTTGAGTATGTATACTGCAATCTCCACTACGAAACCCCAAAATGAGTCCATTAAGGAAGCGTAACTCATCATCGAGCGAACCATGTCCAACAAGGTCTTATTTCTCCTCTCCACTACACCATTTTGCTGAAATGTACCCGACGCTAAGAGTTGGAAACGATTCCATGTACTATGAAATAGTCTTGAAATGCTGAGTCCAAAACCTCTCCACCTTCAAGGCAAGATTCGCATACTGGTAAAGAATTTTCTTCTAATTCAATTAGAAGTCCATTCTTCACCAATCTCTCAATCCTATTGAGATTCATGTGCCCTAAACGAAGATGCCAACGATGGACATTTTCTTTTGGAGAAATACGTCGACTTTTTTTTTGAGTTACGATAGGTTTAAACAATTTTGTGTTATGGAGGGAATTAATGGCTAACGCCCTTAGCACATATAAATCAGATTCCAGATTTGTCGTACAAATGAAAACGCCATCTTTATGAATAAACACTTTATCCACATTGAAAGGAATAGTGTATTAACATTGCAATAAATACTTTATAGAAATTAGGTTCCTCTTAAGTTCGGGAACAATATGTACATCATTCAAAACTAGAAACCTATTTTGTAAAGGTAACTGGAGCCCTCCCACTGCCATAGCTGAGACGATGTGCCTGTTGCCTACTCACATTGTCATCTCACCAGCCTCCAGCTGTCGCTAGGATCTAATCCCCTGAAAAGAAGAACAAACATGGTTAGTGGTGTCTGAATCAATTATCTAGGTAGAATCATCATTCTCCACTAAACAAGTTTCAAGTACAACTAAATCATATTTACCTTTATCTGCCTTGGCCTTGGCCTTGGCGGCCTTCCTCTTTTTCAGATACTGAGGACAATTCCTCTTCCAGTGTCCATCATGATCGCAGTGGAAACACTTTCCCTTTTCAACCGGTGGACGCCTTCTTGGGGCGATAAGCGGTGGGTTAGCATGTGCATTCCCTTTTCCCTTACCACCCTTCTTCTTCTTCCCCTTTGCAGAGTTATAAGTATAAGGTGCAGACTTTATCCCTGAGGTCGAACGTCTATGTAACGTCGTGGAGGATGAAGCAACATTTTCCTCTCCTTAGTTTTCAGTAAAGATTTGTAGGTCTGCAACATGTTGAGGAGAGTTGTAAGGTTCTATTTACTTTGTTAAGAATCACATTGCTAACAAAGTGTAGGAAGCACTCCAACAATGAATACATGGTTATGATAACCTGGCTACTCTCATCGATGGTAGACCCATTAAACTCCGCCACATTGAAGTGGACCATCATGTTAAGCACATGTTCACGAACGGAGGTGCCTTCTTCCATTTTGGAGTTGAATATATATTTAAGAGCCTCATGCATAAGTTGTTCAGACGGTTGTCCAAACATCCCCCACAAGGACTCCATGATCTCACGCGTTGAGACCATAGGCTCATATTTCTTGGCCAAGACTTCAGAAAGACTTGCCAAAATGTAGGTCGGGCCTTCGTATTCGCCCATATCCATCGCTCGTATGCCTCCCGAACATTTCAAGCAGCATTTGAAGCTGGAATAGGAAGATAGGCCTCCGTAAGAGCAAACATGAGATCCTCGATGATTAGGATCGTCGTGATCATATGTTTCCATGTTGCGAAATTTTCGCCAGTTAATTTTTCGGTGCTTAACAAAGCTAACGTGGTTGTTTCCATTTTGAAAAAAATGTTGCTGAAAATACGAACAAAACTTTATTAGATTTTGCTAAACCACATTAAACTAATCAGTTTTGCAAAACAGTTTCAAGTGCCCTAAGTGATAGACTTACTTTTTGCAACGATTCCCCAATGAGGTAGGACAAACGTCACCGGTGGGGTGATCAGATGCCCCTTCCTTGGGATGAGACATTCTCAACTATTAGGCAGAACCAACTCTTGAAATTGAACCTAACAGCCACCATTTTTCGGTCCAGAACTGTTAACCTTTAACAATTCCACGTAAGTGTGACCCCTTGCTTTCAGTGCCAGAGTCTTGCCCTAATGATCCCACCATTGGGAAGAAGAAGATTAAGAAAAGAGACTAAGTTACCTTATCCTCTTACAGGAGATCAACTAAAGAAACGTGCAATACTGCCATTCTTTAGGGAGACACTCCCAAGGTGCCTCAAGACGATGTGCAGTAACTTTATTCAACCCAACGAGCGAGACCGAGCGATATGCTGTTGCACTTCCTGCTCCCACTTACCATGAACACTCTCTCCATCCACCTTAACATTGACCTACCCAAACACCATCCGTTAGGGGGACAAGCCAAAGGTGCCTCGAGGCCGAGGCTAGATCTCACAGTGTGGACTTTCTAGGAGAAACGTGAAAGGTTTAAGTGAAGCATCTTATGCCCCAAGTACCTCCCACTGAATGTTCTACCTAGGAGTTCATTAACCTAGACAATCTGGCTACTGATTTTAGTCTAAATCGTATTTTTAAAACTCTGCTCATAAACAATGTTTGTCTATGAAAAATGAACAAGTTCAAGTAGTCGCATTTAAACACTTTAATGGACTGTCCTTAACTTGCGTATCGTATTTAAACACTTTAATGGATTGTCCTTAACTTGCATACATGCATCAAATCTATCTAATTCACCTTTCTAGGTATGTTCCCAGGTAGGGGTGTTACGTTTCCGTCAACTTAAATACCCCAGCCTAGACATAACCTGCCTTAGACAAAAGGTCTCTTATAGATAGATTTGCTACACTTTAACCTTTTATTAGCCAATTTAATCCTATTAAACTGATGAAAAAGATTAAAGCCTTAGGGTTGCTAATCATATTACAACCGTGATCTTAGGTCTATGTGATCCCAGTTTTAAACATTTTAAAACCATGAATTAAACCTAAGTGAGCATGCATATCTTCCTTATTTCTTTTAGTGCTTATTTCTCTTTAACTTTTAAAAAGAAACAACTAAACTACCATTGTGCACAACAAGGTGTTTATAATATTTATAAAGTAACCTATGTGTCATGCTTCATGTAATATCCGGTCATTACTATACATAACTTTTATATAATGCGTAATAACCAAGCAAACATGCTATCATTCACCCTTATACTATAACAATTATAATATAAAGATGATGCATGTCAATGCTTTTTATGCATGCATAAATATAACTCTTATATTATATGATGCATGAGCATGCATGTACATAATTAAATCATGCTTCTATAAATTATAACATTTACAATAAAGAGATGATACATGACCAATGCATAACCTAAGGTCGGATTTACTATATGTGCATACCATATGACATATAAAAAACATACATCGCATGTAATAAATTAAGGATTAATGGACTGGAATGAGCCTTTACAAAAAACTGGAATGAAATAACCCTATCTGTTACATTTTTCATTGAGCGAACCGATTCACAGGCAAACCAAGTCTTGAACCACTAGGAGGACTCCATCGTGCAGTAAGCGCCGAAGGTAGATGATCGCCCAGTGCGCACTAGACGATAGACGCAAAAACTAAACAAACGCATAGACGACAACGAGCCTACGAAGCCGGATCGTCTAGGCGATCGCTTAATGCGACGACAAGTAAATGATTTACCTTGCATTACTAAATGATCGTTTAGTCAGTTACTAAGCACGCGCGTTAAATGTTACGTGAGCATCCCATCATCAACACAACCTGATACTCAACGATCGCTTACCCATCGTCTACACGACGCGATCAACCCTTGATCGTCTTCTTCCTCGAAGAATTGTAACTCTTGCGCCGATCTTCTTCACGAACAACTCAAGACTCAAACAAACTTTGAATTACAGACTCGATAATGATTATTAATGCCAAAAAACGCAGAGGCCTTTACAAACAACCAAAAAAGTAAAAGAATTAAATCAAACGAAGGCTAACATCCACAAAAAACATCCATTAATCCTTGCATCCACGGAAATTTAACGGTTAAACAGAGCAGACATGCACCCACCAAGAATGTATATGTAATTTGTTGCAATAATGAAATTGGAATATCAGAACCTAGCTCTGATACCAATTGAAGGAACTCCTAACAAAGAGCATCCATAAGCACGTTCGATCTTTCTAATATCATTGTGACCGAAATACAACACTCACATTCTAAGAGACAGTAATGCAAATTCACACTAATTAAAGGCATGCTTCAAACAATAAAAATACAAATGAAAAAGTTCTCATACCAGTTGAAGACCTTCTTCAAGCTTTGAACTCAAATGCAGCGAAAGAACCTCCACCCGTACTCTATCGCCCAGCAAACAAGTCGGCTGCAGCAACACGATCTTCTACACGAATGGTAACAACACGAACAATCACGAACAAGTGAATAGTAGCGGGGATGACACTACCAAAAGAAGCCCTTGGTATTCTCAAAGTGAGAATCCAAAGTGTGGTCTTTGGTGAATTTGGTAGAGGTTGGAGAAAGAATAAATCATGTAGATGATAAGCAAATGGGAAAGAAAGAGCTATCGTATAGCTGTGTGCTTATCGTTTAGAAGAAGATACACGATCATGTAGGTTTTACTAAGCGGTCGTTTAATATATGGAAGACGATCGTTTAGAAAACGCGGCACACTATGCGATCATTTAGGAAAGCTAAACAACCGTTTAGAGACGAGCGTGTGATCGTTTAGGCACTGGTTTGCGGTCATTTACACGATGAGTGACTATTGTATAGGCTCTCGAGCTATGTGATCGTTATGTTTTCACACTGATTACGATCTTTTTGAACTATTTACAAAATGAAACAAATTTTCATTTATTCTTCTGTTACAATAACCGACTTTGGATTCTCCCACTAACGCATGTCCAAGAGATGTTTTAGGCCAATTATCATATAATTAACCAATTTAATAATTAATGAATATAATCATATTATATTCTTACCCTATAGTTTAATATCACATATCTACTATAGTAATATCTCACATGATATAAATCATACTTATATCTAAATACCTCCAAAATAATGTAACTCATACATTTAGTCAATTATATCATATATAATTACTTAGTTCAATTATATCATATATAATCGATCTCCCTCTTGTCAATTTGAAAATTTCAAACTGACCTAAACACTGATTCTCGACTTGATCCAAGCTACCTAGGGGATCTAATGGACCTGTGGCTGAAAGTTTCAACGGTACGTGAATAGCTGACTAAACTCTTTAACCACAAGATCCACCATTCGTTAACCGTTAAGCATTCCACTAAAGACCAACAATTGAATTCTTCTTATCACAGATATATTTTGTGTCCATCAGATATAACTAATTATGAGTACGATGACCCTTCACAGATGCTCGTAAGTATAGCTGGGCCAATTTACAGTTTTGCCCCTATAGTTACATCTCACTCCTTAAGTACCACTGATTCCTCTAATGAACAACACAACATAGTTCAATTATGTGTGAACACCACTCGAGCCAAGAGAAGGTGTGTGGCGCCACATTGTTCAAGCCATGGAATCAGCCCTTAAGGGAGCTATCTATCTACTTGCCCTTGCTTCAGGGAAGGAGTGAATTCCATCTTGTGTAGCTGAGTTCCCAGCTCTCAAATAAGAAGAATCCCCAAAATCATACGTTTGAATCGGCAACCTGGCCACTCACACCCATACAAATCAAAGGACCGCTCTCATTGGCAGGAGTTCCCAACTCACTCAGGATTGAGGTCATGTGACCTATGGTCATTCTAATGAAGTGAAGTCTCTGTCATGAACGGTGTTATATAATGAGACATTAATACTTCGTGGTCAGGTCTTATACAAACTCTTTGTATAGGACGCCCTCGCTCGCATGTCCCCTACACGAATAATTAGAATCAGATCATCTATGATAAGTCACAACACTTGTGGCCATTCCACAAAGACCGTCGCTTCTGTAGCATTACCAGGATAAGGTTTCCCTCTTATATCCATATACTACAGACCATTTTGGTTATCACTCAAGACATGATCCACTTGTATGTCACCACATATATGCTTAAATTACATAGAGATAACTAGGGATTTTTTGTTTATTGGTTTGTGGTAAAGTAAATAAAACATGCAACTGAGCATGAAACGAGATGTGAAGTAAATATCATATATTATACAACACATGCGTTCATACAAACTGTTTACAAACTACAGGACACGAGACTTTAGGGCATCAACCCCAACAATATGGACCTCCAATTCAAGAACTATATGATAGAACATGAGATTGCATCCCAACTCTCAACCCCTGGAACACCTCAGCAGAATGGTGTATCAGAAAAGAGAAACAGAACCTTTTGGACATGGTTTGGTCTATGATGAATTATGCTCATCTTCCAGACTTGTTTCGGGGTTTTGCAGTGGAGACTACATGCTATATTCTGAATAATGTTCCCTCGAAAAGTGTTTCGGAAACACCTTTTGAGTTGTGGAGAGGTCGTAAAGGTAGTTTACACGACTTCAGGTTGAGGCTATCCTGCACATGTGCTAATGACTAGCCCAAAAAAGTTGGAATCGCGTTCGAAGGTTTGCCTCTTTATAGGCTATCCCAAGGAAACGAGAGGTGGATACTTCTATGATCTGAATGAGAACAAAGTGTTTGTTTCTACAAATGTTATCTTCTTGGAAGAAGACCACATACGGGATCATAAGCCACAGAGTTGTTGAGGTCAGTACATCTAGTCAACCAGCTCAAGAGTTGAGACTGCCTCGAAATAGTGGGAGGGTTATGAACCCACCGGATTGCTACATGGGTTTGTCTTTTAAGAAAGTAATGGAGGATGTTGACCAAGATGAATGGATTAAAGCCATGAACCAGGAAATGGAATCTATGTACTTCAATAACGTTTGGGAGCTTGTTGATCCACTTGATGGGGTAAGACCTATTGGGTGTAAGTGGATCTATAAGCGAATGAGATGTAGATGGAAAAGAGCAAACCTTTAAGGCTTGACTCGTGGCAAACTGTTATACCCAGGTCGAGAGAGTTGACTATGAGGAAACTTTCTCACCTATTGTCATGCTCAAGTCTATTAGGATTCTCTTATCCATAGCCAAATTTTATGATTATGAAATATGGCAAATGGACATCAAGACTGCCTTTCCTAATGGTAATCTCGAGGAGACCATCTATATGACTCAACTAGAGCGGTTCATTGTTCAAGATCAAGAGCAAAATGTTTACAAGCTTAATAGGTCCATTTATGGGCTAGAACAAGCATCTAGATCATGGAACATTAGATTTGACACTGCGGTCTAATCATTTGGCTTTGATCAGAACGTTGATGAGCCTTGTGTCTACAAGAAAATCATCAACAACTCAGTAGCTTTCCTGGTACTATATGTGGATGATATCCTACTCATTGGAAATGATGTAGGGTATTTGACTGACATTAAGAAATGGTTGGCTGCCCAGTACAGAATGAAAGATTTGGGTGAGGCACAGTATGTTCTAGGGATCCAGATCATTCGGAATCGTAAGAACAAACAGTTATCCTTGTCTTAGGCATCGTACATCGATCAAATGTTGATCAGGTACAGGATGCAGGATTCCAAGATGGGTTTGTTACCCTTCAGGCATGGAATCGTTTTTTCTAAGGATCAATGTCCTAAGACACCTCAAGAAGTTGAGAAGATGAGACAGATTCCCTATGCTTCAACTGTAGAAAGCTTGATGTATGCAATGTTGTGTACCAGACCCAACATTTGTTATACAGTAGGGATTGTCATTTGGTATCAGTCCAATCTAGGATTTTATCACTAGATGGTGGTCAAGACGATCCTCAAGTATCTTCGGAGAACGAGAGACTACATACTCATATTGAAGATAACGATTTGATCCTTACAAGATACACGGACTCTGACTTTCAGACCGATAGAGATTCTCATAAATCGACATCGAGGTCAGTTTTTACTCTGAATGGAGGGGTTGTAGTGTGGCGAATCATCAAGCAAGGATGCATCACAGACTCCATTATGGAAGCCCAATATGTAGCCACTTGTGAAACAGCTAAATAAGCTGTTTGGCTAAGGAAATTCCTTTCAGATTTAGAAGTTGTTCCAAATATGGATTTGCCTATCACTCTGTATTGTGATAACAGTGGGACTATGGCAAATTCAAAGGAGCCTCGGAGTCATCATTGGGGTAAGCATATAGAACAAAAATACCACTTGATTAGGGAGATTGTGCATCGCGGTGATGTAATAGTCATGAAGATTGCGTTGAAGAACAACATTATTGATCCCTTTAAAAAGACTCTCACGGCTAAAGTGTTCGAGGGTCATCTGGAGAGTCTGGGTCTGCAAGACATGAGACATCTTGTATATTGTATAGGGCAAGTGGGAGATGATATTGGGGTATGCCCTAGTTTATTATATATTGTACATATGTTTATCTTCTATTGTACATTAGTCTCCTGAGGCATTAGGACAAGTGGGAGATTTTTGGGATTCGTGTCCTAATTCTCCCAGAGTCTCGTTGTTTGTAATTATACACATTGTTTTATGAATTAAATAATTGTTATTTCATTCTGGCATTTACTCATATCCAATAAACAAAACTCCATGGTTATGTTATGTAAACTTAAGCATGTATATGTGATATACAAGTGAATCATGCCTTAAGTGATAACCTAAATAGGTCTGTAGTATAAGGATTAAGGTGGGATACCTGATCTTGGTGACACTACGGATACGGCTCGCTTTGTAGAGGTCTGCAAGTGTTGTAAATTACTACAGATGGTAGATCCTGACCATTCATGTTGAGACATGTGAATAGGAGTGTCCTATACAAAGAGTTTGGATAAGATCGGACCACAACATGACTAAACTCTGTATATAACGTAGTTGATATTGGAGACTTACATCTCACCTAAACGGCCATAGGTGACACGACCTCAATCCTGATTGTTCTAGAAAGTCTTGCCTTTGAGGGCAATCCTTTAATTAGTATGGGTGAGAGTGGCCAGATTGCCAACTCAACATGCCTACCTTTTTGGGAACTTGTCTGATCTGGGAGCTGGGAACTCACTTACATAAGATGGAATTCACTCCTTCCCTGAAGCAGTGGTAAGTCGATGGATTGCTCCCTTAAGTGCTGATTCCAGGGCTTGAACATAGTGGCCACAGCTTCTCTTTGGAAGAGAGGACTCAGTCATAGTAGAACTATGACTTACATTCATTAGAGCATTCATTGGTACTTAAGGAGTTAGATGTCACTATAGGAGCATAACGGTTATTGGCCGAGTTGTACTTATGAGCGATCTGTGAAGGGTTGTTGTGCTGTTGATTGGTTAAGATGAACATTATATCTGTGGTAAGGAGAGTTCAGCTGCCGAACTTTAGTGAAGTGCCTGGCAGTTAATGGATGGTGGATCTCGTGACTAAAGAGTTTAGTCAATTATTCACGTACCGTTGGAGCTTCGAGCTATAGGTCCATAAGGTCCCCTTGGTAGCTCATTGGATTCCAGTTAAGGATCAGTTCTTGGTGTTGATTTGAAATGTTCAAATTGACAAGAGGTAGTTCGATTATCTAAGATATGATCGGTATGGTGTATGAGATACATCTAGTGGAGAATTAATGTAAATAAGATTTACAAGTACCATATAATAGAAAAAGAGCTATGGTTTACATGTTTCATGAGATGAAATATTAAAACTATAGGTTATAAATATAGTATGATAATTTGGTTGTCATTTATCTTTATAATAATATTATTTATTGGATAATTATCTCTTTTTCTCTAATAACCAATTGAATGGGAGGTTATTGGTAGTTTCATGGTAACCATGAGATAAAAAGGAAAAATGATTTCCTATTTTAGGGAATGTTGATTAATGTGATTTCAAGATTTCCAATCTCAAAAAAATACTCACGGATAGTTGTCAAGTAAATTAGATTTACTAAGCGACAACTTGAAGTTAGCTAAACGATCATGAGTGTTCTTAGGCGATAGACACTCAGCTAAGCGATGAGCTAAATGATCGCATAGCTTTTGCTAGACGATTGCCTAGCTTTTCCTAAACGATTGGGCATCGACCTATACGATAGGTTGTTTCTTCTCCCACTTGCTCAATCATTTACACAATTGTGGTTTCTTCGTTTTTCTACGTCAAACAGAATCCACACAGAGCCTACCCCCTGGATTCTCACATCGATACCAAGGTAACCTTCTTAATGGTATCATACTCAACTTGACACTGTCGAGGTTCTATGGAGGTTGTTTGTGGTGTTTGAGGTGTTCGTGCCTTGGTGATCGCTTAGTTCGAGTACGCGGTGTTCGTGCAGTGTAGCAGTCGTGTTGGGCGAACATTCGTGTGTCGTTGTGTTACTGTGATCGAGCGTTCGTGATCAAGGAACTTGAAGATGAGTCTACAAAAGTGTGTTGCTCTTGTCCTTGATCCGTTGTAAAGCATGCTGTAATTTCTGTATTTCGCATAACCATATGTTTTCGTTTGTGATTGTAATTGTAATGTTCATATACGATTTAAATTCGGAAAAATCATTCCGCTGCTCATGGAAATCCTCGTGTTCAATTTCCTTCACATTGATGACCTGATATTTGTCCTAATGGAGGATTGTCCTATTCCTACTTAAGATAATCCTCAAAATGTTCGAGAGGCATACGAGTGTTTTATACGGCCAAATGAAAAGGACCCAGCATACATTTTGGCAAGCCTTTCTGAAGTCTTAGCCAAGAAGCATGTCACACCCTCTCCCAGATTACCCTCTTAACTTGGAAGAAGATGTGACGGTAGCAGTTATTAGCCCTATCGCCAACACTTACTATTTTTACTTACTTACTTAACTCCTAAAGTGCCAACCTAATAAACATTATTAGCTTATACAATTAGCCCAGGAAGGCTCAACATTAACTTCCATACAATCACATGCTACAAACCATAACACAATATCTACAGATAAAATATTTACAGATGGGCCCAAACATTACTAACAAAACCCTAAGTCCCCTTACAACATGTGTACATCGTTATAGGCCATTAACCTAAATTATTTTAACTAGCCGGGTCTTTCAGTAGCAAGTAGCAGCAAGATCAACCTTGAGGAATCTGACCATTACCTGGGAAAAGAAAAATGTAGGAAAACTGTTAGCTAGTTTCCCATTGTGTGACTATAGAAATCATATTATGTCATGCTTCACATTATTATAAAACATGTAAACATACTGGAAAACGTTTTGAGAAACTTCTGATAAAACATAAACATAATCATAATCTCATGCTTTTTGAAGGAAAACTCATTAATCATCAATAACTCTCATTAAACCTTAGTTGAGAACGAGCATACATTGTTGTATCTGGCCAAAAGACCCATACATCGGCCTTAGATTACTGGTATATGGCCTAGAAGACCCATACTTTGACCTCTCATTTAGAACTACCTATGTGCACGTGGAGTTTCTAAATACCGTCAACACCTTAGGTACTTTTTGGATACCTTCTATACCTTCAGTATCCAACTTACTAAACATATCATGCTTATGAAAAAAACATATACATTAAGAATAATTCAATCATAGCCTTTAGCATAGCATTTGTAGAAACATAGCTTTTATCTTAAAAACACATGCTTCATCATAGATACTTAGCTTTTGTAATGAATTAACATATAACCTTGGCATGCGATAAAACATACACATGATGGAGAAGAAATGCAATGCAATTCATAAAACTTGGTTGCTTGAAGACGTATAAACTTATCATCAAACATCATTGAAATCATATGGTCTTTTATGCACAAAACATTGAAATCATATGGTCTTTTATGCACAAAACATTGAAAACATTAAGTTTATTTAGTCACTCACTACTCGTCTAGGCTCTTAATGGTACGTAGGCTTCTCCTAGCTCCTCTTGGCCTGAAACAACATAATTCCTTGTTAGATTCCTTAGAATTCCCATCAAAATGCTTCAAATAGTTTGCTTACTAGCGAGACCTTTACTTGCAGGATCATCATTAGCGAGACCAACACTAGCGAGATCGTCACTAGTGAGATCGTCACCAAGGAGATCATCACCAATGACATCATCCTCATGAGCGAGACTAATCACAAAATTTAGTGAGACTAGATAGAAAATCAATGAGATTTAATTGACCAGCGAGGCTTACACAATCCTTGTCTTGCTCTCGCTCTCTCGGGTGAGCTGCTTCCTTGATCTTCCCAAGTAGCTGCCTGCTTATGTAACAAATTCATGTTTCAAATTCAAAATTTTACAACTCGAAATCCAGAACTCGTTTTGAGAAACTTTCTTCTACAAACTTATTTAGAATTGAGTTTAGCTTAAAATTTCAGCCCTAAATTTCTCGTGATTTGGCCTAGAGCTTCTAATCTTTACCACTGGCCCCGATTAATCCAAGAACTCGACCCTTCTGCAATTTATTCACTTTTTCAACCTTCTTCCCATGTGATCTTTCTCCGAAAACCTACCTCCAAAAACAAGACTCTTCCAGATTTCAAATGGCATAATTTTCACTTAGATCGCACAAGTCTTGCCTAAACCGAGTCTTTGAACTTCTTCTTTCATTTTATTCAACCGGCTGCCTTCTCATCCATGAAATCATCAACTACCACCTCGCCCACTAATGGGTTTACTGATGTCGGTCGGGAAGACTTAATTTAATTTTAATTAATTAATCTTTTTTTTTCATTTTCTTAACCTATCTTCTTCATTCTTACTTTCTTCTTTTCTTCCTTCTTCTTCTCTTCTTTTCTTCTCACTTCCCTATATTAACCATAAATTTCACTTATTACTTATTTAACACAATATCCTCATGGCTAAACAAACTTATGTGGAGAATGTAGGATTCGGGATTTACAAAGCATGAGCCCATGATCACTACTCGTGAGATCATGGAATCTCTGTGGGGGATGTTCAGACAACCATCTTCACAACTTAGGCAAGACGCTCTGAAAAACATCTTCAATGCTCATATGCAAGAGGGGGCATTTGTTAGAGAACATGTTCACAACATGGTGGTCCACTTCAATGCATCAGAGATGAATAGGTCTATCGTTGATGAAGCCAGTCAGGTTAGCTTCATATTGGAATCTTTACGTCAAAGTTTCCTGTAGTTCCGTAGCAATGTTGTTATGAACAAGATTGACTATAATCTGACCACCTTGCTCAACGAGCTACAGACATTCTCATGCTTGATGAAATCCAAGGAATAAAAGGGTGAGGCAAATGTTACTTCATCCTCTAAGAATTTCTACAGAGGTTTGACCTCTAGAACTAAGTTTGTGCCTTCTTCTGGCACAAAAAAGTGGAAGAAGAAGAAAGGTCGAAAGAAAAAGGCTAACCCACCAACTGCTGCCCAGAATGGCAAGAAGGCCAAGGTTGCAAAGGTAATCTATTTCCACTGCTACCATTGGGGACACAGGAAGAGAAATTGCCCCAAATACTTGGCAGAAAAGAAGAAGGCCAAGTAAGGTAAAGAGTATTTACTTGTTTTGGAGACTTGTTTAGTGGAGAATGATGATTTAGCCTAGATAATAGATTCAGGCGCCACTAACCATGTTTGTTCTTCATTTCAGAAAATTAGTTCCTAGTGACAACTGAAAGCTAAGGAGATGACGATGCATATTGGAACTGGCATATCATCTCAGCTGTGGTAGTGGGAGGACTCCGACTTATTTTATAGAATAGATATATTTTATTAGAAAATGTATTTGTTGTTCTTGACTTAAAAAGAACCTTAATTTCTGTAAAGTGTCTGATTGAACAAAATTATTCTGTACATTTTTTCTATGAATAAAGCATTTATTTCTAAGAATGGTATAGAATTTTATTCTTTTAAGCTGGAAGATATATTATATGTGCTATAACCGTTAGCAACTAAAGCCATCCTGAACACTAAAATGTTTAAAACTGCGATAAATCATGCCAAAAGACTTAAAATTTCTCCTAAGGAAAATACCTTTCTTTGGCACCTAAGATTAGGACACATAAATCTCAATAAGATTGAGAAACTGATTAAGAATGGACTTCTAAGTGAGTTAGAAGAAAATTCTTTACCTTTGTGTGAGTCTTTCCTTGAAGGCAAATGACCAAAAGAACTTTTACTAGAAAAGGTTACGGTGCGAAAGAACCCTTAGAACTTGTACATTCAGACTGCTATAGTCCAATGAATGCTAAGGTAACAGGAGGGTTTGAATATTTCATCACTTTTACTGATGATTATTCTGGATATGGGTATATTTATTTAATGCAATATAAGTCTGAAACCCTTGAAAAGTTCAAGGAGTACAAGGTTGAAGTTGAAAACGCATTAAATAAAACTATTAAAAATTTTCGATTTGATCAAGGTGGAGAGTATCTTGATCTAAAATTCCAGGACTATTTCATAGAACATGGAATTTTGTCTCAACTCTCGGTACCTGGTACACATCAGCAGAATGATGTATCAGAAAGGAGAAATCGAACCTTGTTGGACATGATTCAACCTATGATGAGTTATGCTTCCTTACCTGACTCGTTTTAGGGTTATGCAACATAGTCTGTGGCTTACATTTTGAACTATGTTCCATTCAAAAGTGTTAATGGAACACATTTGGAATTATGGAATGGTTGTAAAGGTAGTTTACACCATTTCAAGATTTTTGGTTGCCCAACACATGTGCTTGAGGCAAATCCTAAGAAATTGGAACCTCGTTCAAAATCAGGCCTATTTGTAGGTTACCCTAAAGGAACGAGAGGTGGTTACTTCTACGATCCTAAGGATAATAAGATGTTTATGTCAACAAACATTACCTTTTCAGAAGAAGACCGCAGAAGGGATCATAAACCCCGTAGTAAGATTGTGTTTAGTGAACTTTCCAACGAAACTACTAAATCCTTCAACAAGAGTTGTTGAAGAACCCAATACATCAACAAGAGTTGTTGAAGTTGGATCATCTAGTAGGTCAAGTCCACCTCAAGTGTTGAGGGGGCCTCGATGTAGTGGGAGGGTTGTGAACCAACCTATTCCTTATGTGGGTTTAACAAAAACCGTAGCTATCATAGCTAACGAAGATATTGAGTATTCATTGTCTTGTAAGAAGGCAATAGAGGATGTTGAAAACAATGAGTGGATCAAAGTTGTGGAGCTTGAAATGGAGTCTATGTACTTCAATTTGGTTTGGGATCTTATAGATCAACTTAATGGGGTTGAACTTATAGGTTGCAAGTGGATCTACAAGAGAAAACAGGATGCTGATAGGAAGGTGTAAACCTTTAAGGCTAGGTTTGTGGCAAAAGGTTATACCTAAGTTGAGGGAGCCGACTATGAGAAGACTTTCTCACCTGTTGTCATGTTAAAGTCTATCTGGATCCTCCTGTCCATTGCCTCATATTATGACTGAGATTTCGAAAATGGATGTCAAGATTGTGGTTTTGAATGACAATCTTGAGGAGACCATTCATATGGAGTAGCCTGAAGGATTCATAACCCAACGTCAAGAGCATAAGGTTTGTAAGCTTAATCGTTCCATTTCTGAATTGAAGTAAGATTATAGATCTAGAAATATAAGATTTTATACTGTGATCAAATCTTATGGTTTTGATCAAAATGCTGATGAGCCTTGTGTTTACAGAAAATCATCAAAAATTTAGTAGATTTTCTAGTGTTGTATGTAGACGATATCCTACCCATTGGGAATGATATAGGTCTACTGATGAAATTAAGAATTTTCTAGCGACCCAATTTGAAATGAAAGATTTGGGAGAAGCACAATTTTTTCTAAGCATTCAGATCTTTAGAGATCGAAAGAAAAAATCGCTAGCCATGTCTTAACCCCATACATTAACAAGATGCTTGTTAAGTTTTCGATGCAAAACCCTAAGAGGGGTTTACTTCTTTTCAGGCACAGAGTTATTTTTCCTATGGAATAATGCCATAAGACACCTCAAGAAGTTGAGGAAATGGGAAGGATCCTCTATGCATCAACTGTTGGTAGCCTGATATATGCGATGTACTAAACTTGACATCTGCTATGAGGTAGGGATAATCAGTAGATATCAGTCTAATCAAAGATTTGATCATTGAACAATTGTTAAGAACATCCTCAAGTATCTGTAGAGAATGAGGGACTACATGCTCGTGTATGGTTCTAAGGATCTGATCCTTACAAGATACATGGACTCTAACATCATTATGGAAGTTGGGTACGTAGCGGCTTGTGAAGCTGCTAAGAAAGCTGCGTGGCTCAGAAAATTCTTGACTGATTTGAAAGTGGTTTCAGACATGTAAAAGCCCATAACCCTTTATTATCACAATCGTGGTGTTGTGGCTAATTCCCAAGATCCTAGGAGTCATAAATGAAAGAAGTATATAGAGTAGAAGTATCATCTCATCCTAGAGATTGTGCATTGAGGGGACGTGATCGTCACACAGATAGTTTCGGAGCACAATGTTGCTGATCCATTTACAAAGAATCTCATGGCTAAGGTGTTTGAGGGTCACCTGCATAGTATGGGTCTATAGAACAAACCACCTCTAGTCTATAGCAAGTGGGAGATTTTGTATTGGGCAGTTATTATGCCCTAGTTTATTGTTTTATGTGTACTTTTATATTAGCGTGACTTTTTTATTGTACACTCCACTAGCTTTACAAAAAGTAAAAGACTGTTGGGGTTGATGCCCTAAATATCATGGGTTCTATAGTTTGTAATTTGTAATGTTTAAACAATTTCTTTATTTAATAAAATATAAGAAGTTTTATTTGACATTTAGTAGCTTTAACCCACAAACCAATAAACTAACATTCAGGGTCATGTTTTGTAGCTTAAACGTGTATGTAGAGACATACAGGTGGATCATGTTTAAGTGATAACCTAAATGATCTATAGTAGATGGATAAGGTTGGGTACCTTATCCTAGTAACAGTATGAATACGGCTCGATTTGTAGATGTTAGAATTGTTGTAAAGTGCTACAAATTATCTGATCCTGATCATTCATGTAGAGACACGTAAGCCCGGGGGGGGGGGGGGGGGGGGGGGGAGGGGGAGTTCTATACAAAGAAATTTGTATAAGACCAAAGCACGATTATATAACACCATTCATAATAGAGACTTACACTACACCAGAATGACCACAGGTGACAAGACCTAAATCCTGAGTGAGTTGTGAATTCCTGTCTATGAAGGCAGTCATATCGGTGAGAGTGGCCAGATCGCCAACTCAATTAGCTTACCATTTTGGGGATCCATCTGATTGGAGAGTTGGGAACAGAGCTATACAAGACAAAATTCACTCCTTCCTTAACATCTGGGTAAGTAGATAAATTGTTCTTTTAAAGGCTGATTCCAAGGCTTAAACAATATGGCACCACACACTCTCTTGGCCTGACTTATTGTTCATTAGAGTGATCAATGGTATTTAAGAAGTTAGATGTAACTACAGGGCCAAAACATTGATTTTGGCTTAACTGTACTTACAAGCAATTTATGAAGGGTCATTGCGTTGTTAACTAGTTATATCCAATAAACACAAAAATATATCTGTAGTGCGAAAAGTGTAACTATTGATCTTTTGAGCTATGACTAGCAGTTAAAGAAGTTTAATTAATTAATCAAGTACCATTGAATCTTCAATCTACAGGTCTATAAAGTCCCCTCTGTAGCTCAATAGGGATTTATGATAATCAATTTTGGATTAATTTGAATTGTTCATATTAATTTAGAGAATTAACTATATATGATATAATTAATTTAACTTAATTATATATGATATAATTAAATAATGTATTTGATACATTATATAAAGTTTAGTTGAGAGGCAATAAATATTTGAATATGATTGAAATGTTATTTATGTGAATTAGATTCGTATAATCAAATTTAGTATAAATGAGATTTATATTAAATGCCATGCATTAATGAGACAATGAAAACTATAGGTTATATTGTCGGGGATACAATATAAAACTATAGGTTATATGTTATATATGATGTAAAAGTTAGTTATATATATATATATATATATATTTAATTAAAATTAACTTAATTTTAATTTGAGTTGGGAGGTAACTTCCTTCCCCTTATTTCTCTCTTGGTGGATTGTGAAGAGTGGGACAATTTTTTTTTTTTTTTTTTTTTTGGACATTTGGTTCATCTTCTTCATAGTCGAATGATTACAGACTCTCTC